>NW_011494810.1:3398880-3400509 GCF_000754665.1 Bison bison bison | reverse complement strand
AGGGAGCCAGCCCCACCCTCACAGCGGCCTGGCTGCCTGAGTCTGCCTGGGGTCAAGGCGGAAGGACCCACTTGGGCTTCCTGCCACCATCTGTCCACGCCTGTCAGTGCCACCTGCACAGAGGGCATGCCACTTCAGTGCAAGAGACTAGGCGACCCTGGACAGCTCCCCCTTTGCCCATCTTGGGGCCAACGATCTCCACCAGCCACACTAGGGGAATGGACCCTGGCTCCCAGTGCTGGCAGGAAAAGGAGACAGACCCAAGGGCAAACAGGAGAGACTGAGTTATGGGCGCTCAGGCTGCTCCTTGGTGAGCAGACGGGTGGGCAGACGGGGAAGGAGTCTTTGGAGCTTGGCAAATGCAGGGGCTTATTGCAGGGGCTTCTCTCGGGCTGACCCTGACACCAGCTCTGGAGAGGCAGGCAGGAACGGCAGGGCAGGCCGGGACCACGCCCTCCCTGGGCCCCCCGAGTTTCCAGAGCTTTGGGCAGGGTTCTCCGGGGTGGCTGTGGGGCCTCACTCAGCCTCCCTGGGCACCTCGGAAGCGTCGGCCCGGCAAATGGGACACGTCCGGTTGGCCTGGGGGAAGCAACCACATGTCAAGACTCCGCTCTCGCCCAACCCCCATCCCATCTGAGGCTCTTCTGCTGCCGTGGGGACCTGGCTCCCTGTGTGGAGCCAGAACTCCTGGACGCCGAAGAGGATGCAGAGGGAAGCCCTCCAGTCCCCCTCCTCCCTCCCCACACCTGGGAGCAGCATGGGAACCTTACCTTCAACCACTTGTCGACACACTTGGTGTGGAACTCGTGGTTGCAGGGGAGGACCCGGAGCAGCTGCCGCGCCTCGAAATCACTGAAGCAGACAACACACCTGGGAGGAGGCACAGCGCGTCACCCCAACACTGATGGCAGGGCAGACTCATGGCAGGGCGCAAAGCCCCACCCAGGAGATTAGAAACCTATCTGTGCTCAGAGAGGCTGGGGGAGGGGGCTGAAGAGGAGGCCCGGGCACTCACAGCGTCTGCTCCGACTGGTGACTGTCCGGGTGAAAGCGGTACGATGGAAGCTGCTCGATGTCCGCTTTGGTGAGGCCACGGGGTTTGGCGTCTCCCAGCCGCTCGGCCAGATTCAGGAGAGCCTGGACGCGGGCAGGAGGGGAGAGTCAGCGGCGGCCAGGGCTGGAGGTCCCCCAGGCCCCCACTTCCCAGGACCGGGCTCCATGGGACCTCATAGTTCTCCATCTCCACGTCATCCACATCAAGATCCAGGCTGATGGTGGGCCCCATTGCTGTTGGTGACATCGGCAGCATCGAGCTAGTGGGAGACAAGCACGTGGGCCCAGGGTCAAGGACAGTAGGCACAGAGAGCATTGCGGGGCTCCCCTGATTCCCACCATGAAACTAAGCCCAGAACTCTGCACTGTTCACACTAGGGACCCTACTGGGGAGCGTGAGTGTGCAGGTCTGGTCTAGTGGGGATGCTGGGGGATGGAAGTGGGGGGGCTCGAGCAGCCCTGGGACCTCTGTGGGACCCTGTTTGGGTCTAACCACTAAAGGCCCCAGGAGAACACAGCCCCACAGCTCTGGAGCAGCTGTGCAGGTACTTACAGGAAGTAGGGCAGGAAGCTGGG
>NW_011494810.1:3398508-3398772 GCF_000754665.1 Bison bison bison | reverse complement strand
GGGGGCCAGGGGCAGGTCAGCCACGGGCCTGTCTCCCCGGTCACCCTCGAGCCAGAGCAGGGGTGGCACTCACCACACCGAAGGACAGCTCGTGGTGCAGGGTGTCGTGGGGCAGGTAGTGCATGGGCACGGACGCCGACAGGGTCGGGCCTGGGGCCGAGGTGGAGTAGGTGAAGCTCCCCAGGGGGTGCTGATCCCCCCGGAGATCCACATCATTGTCGAGGCGCTGCAGGGGATGCGGGGGGATGGCGGGGGAGGGGGGGG
>NW_011494810.1:3347214-3398408 GCF_000754665.1 Bison bison bison | reverse complement strand
GGGGGGGTGGGGTTTGGCAGTCAGTGACGAGGGGAGTCCCCTGGCCCCCACCCCTTCCACCATCCCCTGTAGCACCAGACCCCTCGCCGGGACTCACCATGCGTGGGTGCTGTGTCTGCAGGGACATAAACTGCCCAAGAGGCGCCATGTGAGCGGGCTGGGGGTGTGGGGCTGGCGGCGGGGGGTGTAGGATGTAGTGGTCACTGGAGATGAGATGAGGGTAGGCCTGATAGGGCACAGGGAGCTGCTGCATGGTACACGCCTGGATCAGCTGCTGAGAAAGGGGGCAGAGGCTGGAGAACACTTCTGGGCTCTGGGTCCGGTCTTAGGTTTGTGGGATCAGGGCCAGGGCCCATTCCACCCAGTGAGAAGCCCTCTGGACCATCTAGCCCTGGCCTAGGCCTCCCAGGCAGGACATCTTGCTCTGAAGGCCCACAGTGACGACTCCAAACCATACAGCAGGCCCTGCGATGCAGGGCCATCCCTGAGCTCTGCAATGCCCTTCCACTGGACATGAATACACGTACACTCTTCTGGACAAGGCTGTGGCCTGGAGCCCAGAGGACTCTGACAGCCTGGGTAAGGGCCGTTAAGTGCAGCTCAGTTTTGCTACAGGCCCAAGCCTGAGGCCTTCAGCTAGAGACAGACCAGGAAGCCTGGGTGGGCGCTCACTCACCGGGGGCGGGAGGCAGCAGAGCGGGTAGTGCTGCCCGCTGAACATCACGGAGCATGCTGGGAGCTGCTGAGCGCTGCAGCCAGGGATGTGCTGGCCTGCAGGCAAGGGGAAGCCTTGGGTGGTCACCGTGGTGACTGTGTAGGACAGAGGGACAGGTCCCTGGTGCACCTGCAGAAGAGAGACCCAGAACTGTGCGGAGGCCACTCGGCGGCCCCTGAGGTGAGAAAGTCCCGCCGGGCCAGCTCTCTTCCCTTCTCTAGCTGGGGCCTACCCACTGTAGACCTGGCTGCTACCTCCTGCCCCAAGCCCCTGAGAGTCCTCTGGGAACCCAGGAGGGGCTCTCTAGCTCTATCAACTCATCCACCGTGTGGCCCCAGGGAAGGTCCTTCCCTTCTCTGGGCTTCAATGCACCAACCTGTACACCAGGGCTAAAGATGCCTCCCTGAACGGAGCAATGAGTTCAGCAAGGTGAAGTCAGGGTATTGCTCCTCTGCTCCTTGGACCGACTTGCCAGAGGCCACGGCGGCAAGGCAGAGTGCAGGGGTGGGGAGTTCTGCCTACCTGCTCGTGGAGATCAACCATGAACGGGCTCTGCTGGGAGACTGGGTGCAGCATTCGGGGGCTCCCGCCGGCAGGAGCCGAGGCTCGGCGCTCCTCTACGGGGAGGTGTGCTGGTCGGGGCGGCAGCTGCTGGGAGGGGAAGCGCTCATCCTGGGCCGGCAGGCTGGCCACGGGGCCCTCGTGGCTGGGGCTGCACCACAGAGAGGAGGCCCCAGTAGCACTGACGGGGGCTGCTCATTCACAGAGCATGGAAGAAGCCAAAGGTCCACTACCCACTGGGTAAGGAAGACAGCTCAGGGCCCTGGGCCCACCGCCCCCGGCCCCTGTGCCAGCCCAGGCTGACAGCCCCCATGCCAGTGGCTCCAGGATCCATGGGATGGGAAGTTCCGTCCTACCTTCCCCAGAGCTGGCCCGGGCTGCTGCTGGGTCCTGCAGGGAATTGCCGCTGACCCCCAGGGGCAGAGGGGCCCCACCTAGTCACTGCCAGAGCCCATGGTTGCATCAGGGGTGGCAGAGGGCTGGAGGGGCTGCGCCAGGGTACACGACCCTAGGAGGCAAACCGACAAAGGGACTAAGGCACAGAAAGTTCAGTCCCTTGCTCCATAAGCGGTCAGGGAAGGAGCATCAAACTTCTGCACCCTGGTTCCGGAAGCCCACTGATGCCGCCCACCATGCCCCTGTGCTCTCCTGGCAGCACCGTGCTCTGGCACTGGGGTTCAGGGCCGACAGACCAGAGAGAGCCTTGGCCTGCAGGGAGTCCAGAGGGCTGGCTAACATGCTTCCAGGCCAGGTGGCTCTGGTGTAAGGCTCCCTCCGGGTGGGTCTCCAGGGAACCCTGTCGTGGTGCAAGGGTCTACAAATATGTCCTACAGGTAGTGGGGTTCCTGAGGGGACTCCAGCTTCCTCCCTTCCACCTGCTTGGCTCAAGAAGGACTACACTCCTTCGACTACTAACATGTGAGAGGTTCTGACTTGGTTCCTGCCCTTGGGGGTTCTCAGTCTGAGACAAGTCAGGAGTCATCCCTCAGTATCCATGGGGTACTGGTTCTAGGACTCCCATGATGCCAAAATCTGAGAATGCTTAAATCCCTTATGTGAAATGCTGTAATATTCACATATAACCTATACACATCCTCCCCTAGACTTCCTACCATTTCTAGATTACTTATGACACCTAATACAATGTAAATGCTGGGTAAATATGATGTAAATGCTACCTAAAGGGCAAATTCAAGTTTCGCTTTTTGCAACTTGATGGATTTCCCCCCCCCAGTATTTTCTATCCAATGTTGGTTACATCTATGGATGTGAACGCATGGATAAAGAGAGTAGACTGTATAGTTTCTTTCCATAATCTGTTACCACAGTGCCCACCCAAGTGAGACTTCACCTACTCTTAAGAGTAGGTGTCAGCTCCATTTTGTAGAACAGAAAACTGAGGCTCAGAGACAGGAAAGGACTTGCTCAAGGTGCCACAGGAAGTGTCAAAGCGGGGAGGTGGGCTGACTACAAGCCTCTGGCTGTACCCTGCTGCCAACAAGAAAGGGTCCAGGCCAAGAATTTTGGCAAGACGCAATGAAGCGATAAAGGAAGTCAACCTCTGATGGACTGGTGGGCCTGGCTGCATGCCTCTGGGGCAGGAGGAAGGGGTTGGAGGGGGTTGGAGGGGGTTGTACAAACCTGACCTAACACAGCCCGCAAGCGGGAGGTAGGGCTTGCTGAGAAAAAAGAGGAAGCAAAAACCTAAACCTAAGGGAGGAAGCTGAGTGGGAACGAGGCGGTGCAGGAGCTGGGGTCCAGGTGGGGCAAGTTGCGGGGGGCAGGGGCGGGAGGGGCATTAACTCCAGAGGTTGGAATGAGGCCCTGGCAGGGAAAGTTCTGGAATCTGTCAGGCCCTGCAAAGCTAAAGGGCACGTCTAGCAGGACCAGCCCTTGGCTGTTCCTACTGCAGGGACCCCGCCTCCACAGAACGCAACTCCTATGCTTCCTCCACACACAGCCTCAAGTGCTGCCTCTGTGCTCACAGAGGAGTGTGTGTACTGTCCCCTCGACTCCTTGTTCCTCTCCTCTGCACTGGGCTTTATGTGCGTGGGCCCTAACTTTCACAATGAGCCTGAAAGGGGGGACTCTTCTCTACCTGCTAAGACAGCACAGGGCCCAAGGCCACAGAAGAGCTGGAATTCACGCTCTTCCCAGCCAGCACTTGGCAGAGGGGTGGACAAGGCCCAGTAGATTGATCCAGCACAGGGCAGGCCTGATGTGGTAAATGCACCCAGGAGAGCTGATAACACAGGTCTATGTAATCAGTCTGGCAGCAGTGAAGTTAGTGCCAATGATTAAAAATTGGGAGATTACATAAAAATCTGGCCTTTCAGAGTGAGTGAGTGTGACTGTGTGTGTGTGTGGTGAAGCAGAAAATCTGGTCCCTCATTCCTGCTTGACTCCCTCACTCTGAGCATGAGCTTTCTCTCCAGGCCATCCCAGACCCATTCCCCGTCTGCCCACCACAGGTGACTGGGGTTGTAACCCCCTTGTAGGCCAAGTGCACATCCTAACATGCATGTGTACACACACGCACACAGCCTCGATTCCTGCTTATGATCCAGCCAAGCAAACACAGACCAAGAGGGACTCAGAGGAAACCCCCAAATAACTGAAACACAAACTCCTGACCCACCCTAGACATTTTGGATCAGAATCTTAAGAAGGTTGGGGAACAAGAGTGCCTAGAATTCCACCAAATTCCCCAGCAGTTTCTATAGCACAGGCAGTGCTTAAGAACCTCTGTTCTAACTGACCTCGGAGATCCTGAGATACCTCAGTCCTGCTGATGGGGAGTTATTAACAAGAACTACAATACTTTCCATGTGCCATCCCAGTTAAGTCCTCATAGAAACCCTCAGAAGTAGGGACACTGTGGAGGAGATCTCACTGAGAGAAATGAGATCCAAGGCCAGTCAGCTAGAGTTGAGTGCCCAGGGACATAGCAGTGGCCTCAACTGCTCCTCTTATGCTATGCTGTCTTGTTGAAGGCTGGGCAATGTGAAGGCTCAGGGGTGAAGAACCACAGAGGCCCAGGCCCATGGGATTCTGCTCTAGCCAGCCTCTTCAAAAACTCCCACAGCACAGGAAAGGGAAGTGGCAAGGAGCTGGGAAATCCAACCCTCTAGCTGTAGCCAATGGTGCCAAAGGTGACAGTGTCAACCCTTGCATTTTATTAACAACGGCACCCACTCCAGTGCTCTCGCCTGGAAAATCCCATGGACGGAGGGGCCTGGTGGGCTGCAGTCCATGGGGTCGTGAAGAGTCAGACACGACTGAGCGACTTCACTTTCCCTTTTCACTTTCACACATTGGAGAAGGAAATGGCAACCCACTCCAGTGTTCTTGCCTGGAGAATCCCAGGGACGGGAGAGCCTGATGGGCTGCCATCTACGGGGTCGCACAGAGTTGGACATGACTGAAGTGACTTAGCAGCAGCAGCAGCCCTGATCTCGGGCCAGTATTGGTTGAGGACTGGGCACTTTGCTTCCTCTCTCTGAGCCACAGCTTATTCATCTGTAAAATGGGATCAGGCCAATAATCACTCCCAGGGGACTGGTAAGGACTCCCCAAACTCCACTGCAGTGATTTGTAAAGCTCAGGTATCAGCTGAGCTTTACACTATCAGAGAGTCAGACAGGCTCCCTCAGGGAACACCCCGGCTAGCAAGGAGGGGGCCCTGGTTCTTGACTGGGAACAGGGATGGCCCAGGGGGAACTCACCCACTTGACAGTTGAGCAAACTGGGACCCAAGGAAGGAAGTAACTTACTCCAGACTATAAAGCCAAAGCGGGTCAGACTTAGTCCTGGCTGGTCACCTAGGCCCAGGCTTCTTCAACCCTGACTTGCATTACCATCAGTACCCTCAAGAATTACCTAATGCCAAATCTCTACTGCGGGCCCTAAAGGAGATCAGAAGAGCTTTCTCTTTCAGGCATCCTGACAAGCCCTATTGTGGAAAGAAGTGAGGCCCAAAGTTGGAGCCAGCAACTTGCTCAAGGTCAAACAGCAAAACCACCACCTAGTTAGCTCTGCCTTTTACCATTCATCCTTTGGGCTGGGCTCTTAATAAGGTCTCTGAAAAAGAGCCCTGAGGGTCCCATCCCTAAATCCAATCTTGCCCAGAAGCAGGGAATGCGTCTTGCATCCATCTCCTCCCCCAGGCACTTTCAGTGCCCCAAGCAGCTATCCTCATCCTGGTAGAGGGAGACCCTAACATATAATTTGGGCCTGGCGGCTCAGGAATAGGGGCTGTTTTGCAGATGATAAGCCAAGTGAGGCCCTGAGGACAGGAGCAGACTGAGGTAGGCTGAGAAGCACCCCTCCCTACTCCCTCCCACCAGCCCCCCAAAAGAGGCATGCTGGGCCCAGCACTGCCTGGAAGACAAGCAAAGCTACCCAACTGTGGTGTCTGGTGGCAGCTGAGGGCAGGACCACCAGGGTCTGAGTTAAGTAAGAGTCGTGCGCCAGCCCAGACTCCCTAGGTGACCTTGGTCAAGGAAATCTTCCCTTCTGAGACTCAGTTGCCACAACTGTAAAATGGGGGTGGAAATCTCTCCTTCCCAGAGCTCCCAAATAAAACCACAATAAGCAAGACGCAAGAAACCAGGTGGTCACATTATAGGGGAAGGAAACCAGTGTCCCTAAAGGGCAAGCCCCTCCTCATGTAGGCTAGGCGGAGGTAGAGGGGTTGGGGAGCTTCCTCAACCAACCCTCCCCGGGAAAGGGGACAGGCGTGGGGGAGGGGGCATGGTACGGATACTCGCCCAGAGCGGGGCCTCCCTCACCCCCTTCTCACTCCTTTGTGCTGTGCTCAGAGGAACATCGGGGACGAGAGGCCAGATTGCGGCGTCGGGGCCAGAGCGCTGTGACTTTAAGAGCCGAGGATCCCGGACCATGTGCTCGGCGTGAGACAAAAGCAACAACAAAGGAAGTGGCGGCGGCAGGGGGAGGGGGCGGCTCCTTCCTCTCCAACCGCAGCGCTTAGCCTCTGAAGGAGACTCGGCCTGGCCTCGGTGGGCGCTGGGGGTGGGGAGGGGTCCCGGATTCTAGAGGCCTCGCCGTCCCCACTCCGGACTGCCCGTGATTAACTCCTGCAGAGCCAGCTAGATCACAATACCCAGTCCCAGGGGAAGGAGGGCAGGAGTTCTAGGGATGCAGAAATCGGGAGTTGGGGGCTCAGACCCCGACTCACCTTCGGCCACACCGTGACTCCTTTGTTCCCGATCTAGAACGGCCAAGCTGGGCAGGGGGCGGAGGTGGGGGTGGGAGTATGCTGCCTGGACCCTTTAAGAGCCCCCGCCCTGCGGAACAATGTGCTCCCTTCCCCACCCCCTAGTCCGGGGGCTGTCCAGATCCTTCCGGGGCCCTCTCTCTTTGTTGTCCGTCCGCCGACCGTCTGCCTCGCGAGGCCCACGCGTGGCCAGCTCAGGCCCTTGGGAAGCAGGAGGCAGTGCAGGACGCGGCCGGGTTTGCGCAGCTGCCTGCGGCTGGCCCTTTAAGAACTGTCCGCGGCGGCAGCGGAAATGTAACAAACCCCACATTTGATTCACAACATTCGAAGCGGCGGGGTCGCGCGCCGGGCGGGAGGGGGACTCGCGGGGGCGCGCCGGGAGGTTCCGGCAAACAGTAGCCGGCAGCTGCCCGCAAGGGCCCCGCCCCTTGTCAAGAGCTCCTCCCCTCGGGGGTGCCAAGAGCCAATCACCCGCCGGGGCTCGGCACGTGATTATGGGTCGCCATCTTGAGGGCAGATTTTTTTTTTTTTTTTAAACCTCCTTCTCGTCCCCACCTCCTCACTTAAAGTGACCGCAGCCATCACAAGCAAGGGGCGGGGCCACATGGCCTGACCTAAAGATGGAAGACCCTCTACGTGGGTAAGACAAATTGGCTGCAACTCTAACTTGCTATGCAAACTCGCGAATCACTCATGCTTCTGAGGTTCAGTTTCCCTGCCCGAGAAACGGGTCCTGCCGGGAGAGCCGCAGCCCGGACTTACTGTGTCATGGTTCCCTCCTCGGGCGCGGGCGGCGCCTGGGACACTGAAGTGCAATGAACCAGACCTTCGACGGGGCAAGAGCGTCCCTTAAGCCAGCCTGAGTGGTTAGGAAGGCTCTAACAGCCCTGGGCCGGCAATCTATCCGGAGATGACGTCAGCCCCGAGAGCTACTGCGCCGCGATGACATCATGGCTCAGCCGCTCCGCATCTCCTTGTTTATACTGCGCGGTGACTTTAAATAGTTGGGCGGGCCTGGCTTGCTCAACGAACCAATAAAGGGCAATTCATGCAAATAAGCTAATAACGCTTACTGGGAAGGGGAATTGGCCCGGCGCGCGCTGACGTCACAAACATATTTAACCGCCCCGCCCCTAGCGTGGCCAGGGAAAGGGGCGGGGAACAATTTGAAGCTAGAGTAGGAGGCGTGAAAAGGAAGTGTTAATCCCTCGGTCCTGGCCGATTCTTTGCAAGCCGCTAGACTGTAGCCTATTAGTCTCCTCGGTCCATGGAATTCTCCAGGCCACCTGCGCTCTAATTGCTCTAGGCGAGGCGTAGGAGAGCTCCTTGCCTAGGTGGATAGTTTAACTAAACCCAATGAAGTCTTTAGTTTTCTACAATATTCCTATGAGACGGATTACTACAACCTACCCATTTTACAAAGGTAAAGAACATCAAGAGGGGCGTCATTAACACCAGGTCACACTGCTGAGGTGAAGCTTGAATCCAAGACAAAGCCTAGCTTCTTTCCCTTTTGCCTCCATGTCTGCCTGGGGACATTATACAAAATGGGGTATTACCTCCATATCGATGGGGGAAAAAAAAGAGAATAATATTTAAAATATTCAAGAGCTGAGAACAGGCCTAATATAAATAATCCATAACTAGACTCCTGTAGATGGAGCTGCACTGACACAGGGCTACCTCCGAATCAGCCCTACACGAGATACCAGCACGAATGTTAAAACATCTGCTAAGCCTGTGTAGTGGGGCTGTTGGGCGTGTGCCTGTGTGTGATTTTCTCTGCTTCTTTGGTATATTTCATAATCCCAAATTTCAAAACTGAAAGATACTGAACTGAGGCTAACAGTATCAATGTTTTTTAAAATAGGATATATTCAGTATCAGAATAGAATATTTTTGGAAGGATATACAGGAGACTGAATAACTGCCCTCATGGAGAACTGAAGGAGAGCACTGGGCCAGGAGGACAAATTTTTAATTCGATATGCTTTTGTATATTTGCTGTTAAAAAAACAACCCTATACCGTATAACCTACTGAAAATTCTAGAGAAAATTACTGCAAAACAGTATGTCTTAAGGATTTCCAGTCATTAAAACTTGTGTTCCTTTAGAGGCATCCGATAGAAACAACCCTGAAGGAAGTTTGGGGAACAGACATGCCTATCCAAGTAATGTTTAGAGCAGCAACAATCTGACACCATACTGTGGATGTGCAGCCAATAACACAAAAACTGAAAATGGTATCCAGGGGCTATTTGCAGACCTGTAGGGACCAGAGATCAAATTCAGGAGGCATGCTACAGATGTTACCTGGAATGCCAAACTCTCTCCATCACAATTAAACTATGCGTGCATGAGAATAAATGGGGATGCCTTTCTCTAACCATCTCCTTTACTGCCACTCTCCCTCCCCCTAAATCCCTTCCAACCTCTTATTTTTCTCACTCCGTAAAAGCAATCAGAAAATCTGTCCTACACTCGAAGTGCGTACACAGACCAACCCCTGCTTGCCTGTGTAGGGGTAGAACCTGCAATGGCTCCCTAATGCCTAGCTTTGAGGGCTGTGCTTAACAAGACGAGCTTCCTGCACCAAACTTTTCAGGCTCACTTCTCCCCATCCTCTCTCCCACAGCTACATGACTGTGCTCCCTCTGGCCTTCCCTGCCTCTCTCTTCCTTTCTACCAATCCATTCCTCTGCTCTGCCGCTTGAAGCTTGGCTCCCATCTCACCTCTTACAGGAAGCTGTGAAGTCTCTAGCTTGTGCTGAACTTCCCTATCTTTGAATTCAGGCCTATATGCACCCTGCCCTTCACTTCACGCCATTTGATTTGCACACAGCCCTGTCATGATCACTTCATGTCTCACTCAGTAATCTCCTCCTTGCCTGAGAGGATTCAGCATTTTTAAGTGCACTGACATTCAGCCTTCACTGAGACACCACAGGGGTAATCGCTTTTCACAGGTGAGGATCTGAGGCTCAAGGAAGGGAAGCGACTTGCATGAGGCCACAGTGTGGGAATCCTTACCAGGCTCAGATGGTAAGAATCTGCCTGCAATGCAGGAGTGAGTGAGTGAAGTCACTCAGTCGTGTCCGACTCTTTGCGACTCCATGGACTGTAGACTAACCAGGTTCCTCTGTCCATGGGATTTTCCAGGCAAGAATACTGGAGTGGATTGCCATGGAGAACCAGGTTCAATCCCTGGATTGGGAAGATCCCCTGGAGAAGGGAATGGCTACCCACTCCACTACTCTTGTCTGTAGAATTCCATGGACAGAGACAGACTACAGTCCATGGGGTTGAAAAGAGTTGGACACAACTGAGTGACTAACACTCTGGGATTCCCTCATAGCTCAGTTGGTAAAGAATCTGCCTGCAATGCAGGAGACCTGGGTTTGATCCCTGGGTCAGGAAGATGCCCTGGAGAAGAAAATGGCAACCCACTGCTGTATTCTTGCCTGGAGAATCCCAGGGACAGAGGAGCCTGGCAGGCTCCAGTCCATGGGGTTGCAAGAGTCGGACACCACCCCACACAGGAAGTGACTCCAGTTACTACTCCATAATCCACTTACTCCTTTGAAGAAACCAGCACTCTGATTGTCCCATTCTCTCTGCCTAAAGTGTCAACATCCCCTACTCACCTCTGGCCAAACTCTGCTCAACCTTAGGGGCTCAGCTCAAAGGCTGCCTGCTCGGAGCCTCTCCTGACCTGTCTCCCGGTTTCTACAATACGCAGCACGCCTATTATCACACCGCATCAGGGCAGCAGAAGGCATCTCATGGGGCTGCTCCTTCTACCTCCAGCAGGGCCTGGCTCACACTGGACGGTGGATGTCCAAGGAAGGAGCTCAGGGTTGCTCTTCTTTGCCCCTGATGCTTCAGGGCCAGGAAATCTTCGTCCTGCTTTATCTCACACGTGACCGTCCGGTTTATGTCCCTGAGACACCCTCAGCAAATCCCCACAGCCCTCAAGTTTCCCGTTGCAGGACCAGAGGCCAATAACACGTCTCCCACTCCCCTTGACCCAGTTCCCAGAAGTGTGGCCCAAGGAGCTCCAGAAATGACCGATGGGGGTGGCTCACTCTTGGCCAAGCACCTCCCATGAAGTTCTGTGGAGAAACTGGAGTTCTGGCCAATAACATGTCCACCCTAACCCTAACCTGAAAAACTTTCCTGGGCACATGCAAAATCTACTCTGGAGCAAGCGGGAAGGAAGCTCAATTTTACCCAATTTCCCAGGGAAGATAGGAATCTGGACTTTCCTCTCATTGATGAGTCTTCTGCTTTGGAACCCCAGTGTGAGACCGTGGCCTATATACCTACTGTGTGCCTCACCCTCATCACCCCACCCTGCCCCCGCCCTTCTGAAGGCAGGTTCTGTTACTTTCATCTTACAGATGAAGAAAATGGCTCAGGAAATGACTCCCCTTGACCCAGTTCCCAGAAGTGTGGCCCAAGGAGCTCCAGAAATGACCGATGGGGGTGGCTCACTCTTGGCCAAGCACCTCCCATGAAGTTCTGTGGAGAAATCAGGGTTCTGGAGTCTCCTGCATATGATCTGGGTAAATCCTACCCTGATCATCTCACTGGTCATCCCGGTGACCTAAGAGCTAGGTATCGGTGTGTGCTCCACTTTACAGATGAGGAAGTTTGGGCAAAAGAGGACATGACTCACCCACCATCACATAGCCATCAAGGGGCAAACACGGGGTCACATTTTAACCTAACATTAAGTTTGGTTCACGCAATGCAAATGCCAACACAGGGTCTCCAAGTGTCCAATAATCAAAAGCACAGATGTCCTTGGGGAAAAAGCCTCTCCAGATCACAGACTAGTAGAATGGCAGAGAGGGATTTGAAGCCTGGTCCCTTGAATGCAAAGTACTGGATACTACCTACATTCCAGCTTCCACCCCAGGACTCTGTAGGAGATGGATTCTGCTGGGGCCTCCCCTATTCCACCTGCCTACCTAAAAGCCTGGATAGCTGGCTGCCTCCTTCCCTCCATCAGGTGTCAGAAAGAACTCCACTCCTTTTTTCTAAGACCCCTCAAGCCCTCCTCCAGATGCAGGGCCCAGCAGCCTTCCCAAGTGAAGCTGGCAGAACACAGAGATTGAGGGATGGTCCAGGAGCACACAGCACAGCCTGATAAAGCCAGCTCAGGACACAGACCTCCCAGCTACTCCAGAGCATCAGACTTGAGCCTCACACTCTAGGGTAGGGGTTGATAGGTCCCACTCTGCCAAGTCCTTGCTGCTTAGGGCAGGCTTGAACACACCTGAGCCCCAAACTTTGGTTGCCCTTAAAAGCAGAGGCCATTTAAGCATATGGGGGAGGGTGGCCTGTCTACAAAGGTGTTCCCAGGTCTGGGTTCAAGGCTGCAGCACTCTGGCCCCAGCTCTGAGTCTTGGTCAGTGATGTGGCCTCTCTCTTCCTCATTCTCACTTCTGTAAAACCAGGATGATGACAACAGTAGTGACAAATGACATTTCCTGAGCACTTAGTGTGTGCAGCACTGCTGTTCATCTCCTACAGGCTACTAAGAGGGCAGGCAGACACTGATGGTTAAGTGCAATGCCTCAGAAGCCAACCACCTAGATATGAGAAAGCTGCCACCTCTACGAGGCTCACAGTTTGTCCAGTGAAAATAGGGGTGACTGTGAGTCAACACTGGCTTCCACTGTGTGCTCATCTTCCACAGTACTGGAAGATACCGTGCGCTTGAAGGTGTGAGCTTTGTGGGTAGGGCAATGGGAGGGGATCCCCTTTCTGACTCCCTCCCTGCTATAGCTGTCACCGTGGAACCCATAGGGTCTGCAAAGGAAGGAGCGAGTATGGGTCACCACAGCATCCAGAGATGAAAATCGGGGGCTGCAAGAATGTGGAAGCCTGGCAGCTCACGGGAGATGAGTCCAGCTGAATTCCCCATTTTCCCTCCAACAAGGCCAGCTTCCTACACCCACATCGTCTTTCTCACCCCGGACCCATCTCGATTCGGGCTTCATAGCCCTCAGGCAACAGAATGTGTGACCTTGGGCAAGACACAGACCCTCTGGTGCCCCCGCGCCTTCCTTTACCCTCAAAGCAGTACCCACGCCGCTGGCGTACAGTGGTCTGTTCTTCCGACCCGAGGCAGCCCCAGGGCAAGGTTCGGGTCGCCCTGGATCCCCAGCAGCTGGGACAAGGAGCGCTGGTAAAGTGTTTGGGACAGCCCTAAGGAGGTCAAAGCACTGCAGCTCTGTCCCGGACTCCTGGGCTCCAGCTCTAGCCGGGACTCGCCAGGGGTTGCGATTGAGCATGCGTGGAGCGCAGGGCACTCTGGGACTTGTAGTTCCCAGGAGCTCCCCGTACTGGAACACTAGACAGCGGGAGGAGCGGCTCTGGCCCAGAGTCCCAGGACGGCAAGCTCCCGCCCAGCGGACGCAGCCCAGCGGACTCTGGCCTCGCTGGAGGTCCCTGCGCTACACTGCCAGCCCACTGCCGCCCCCTATCGCTCCATCCTCGTTGGCCCTGCGCCTGGGGCGCACGGAGCAGGGTCCAGGCCGTGCGTTACCTGGGGCCGCGGCGGGGCTCTAACCCCACCGGGCGGCCGGCGCGTTGCTCCCGCTGCAGCCCGGGGTCCTGGTCCCGCTGCGGCCCGAGCGCCGCCTGCCGCGGTTCCCCCTTTGGCTCCACGCAGTGGAACGATCCACAGACTTCTTCACCCGGGCGCGCGCGCGCGCGCGCGCGGGGTCTACAGCAGCAACGTAGCTTCACCCTCACTCCCGCGCACGTATGGAACTACCTGGACTGCACCAAGCGCGCGAGAGCGGAGGGTGGAAGGAGGCGGAGCGTGTCTCGGCCACGCCCACTCAGTGTCCGGCCGCAAAGGGCGCGCAAGGGCGAGGCTTACAGGGTCTGGAACCCTAGGCGACCCCTTTGCTACCTGTGTGACCTTAGATGAGTGACTAAATAGGAAAGATAATACGAGCCTGTGGCCGTTCAAAGACCCTTTGCTTTGCGGAGAGTTTGTTCCCCTCACTCAGCTTCGGCATTTGTGTGTGTGTGTGTGTGCGCGCCGCGCGCTAGAGAGAGAGAGAGAGAGAGCGGGCGAGAAGGTGTCAAGGATCTACATACAAAGAGCAAAGACTCTGAGGTCAGCAGATCTTGGTTCCTCTCTGTGGGTCATTCTCTGAGCTTCAGTTTCCTCTTCTGTGAAATGGGAATGATGATAACCTTCTTCGGGATGTAGGGAGACTAGTGACAAGAGAATGCTTCTGTCCATTGCTACAGCCAGCCTAGACCAAAGTGAGAATACCTGCTCAGGCCCGGGATGCAGAGGGCATCCCCGCAGACTGCATCCTAGGGGGTAATTAGCCGGCTAGGACTACAACTCCCATCGTGCCCCGCTCCATCAGGGTCGTGCTGGGAGCTGTAGTCCCTGCAGACCTTACTCTCACAGGCTGCCCTCTTTCCCCAGCCCAGGACTTGGCACACTCTGCCGAGGGAGGGCCCGCAGCCTCGAGGCCACCTTATTTTTTAAAGCTTACTTTTGTTGAGTTCTATCTAGTGTGGGAATATTATTAGTGTCCCTGTTTTATAGATTCAAAAGTATAGCGAGCTGAGGGATTTTTGCTAGGAAGTGACAGGGCTCAGGATTTCTGTCCAGGCCTGGCATCCAGAACCTGCTTTCTACCTCACTCTGGTTCATCCTTTAGCAAACATATGTTTTGTTTTTTTCTTTTTAAATACGAACTACATTAAAGCCTAATTTAGGATATACTTTGTAGCTATACAGTAAAATAAATCTTACTTGTACATTCTTCATAAATGTATACCTCTGTATAACTAAAATCTGATCAAGATCTAGAACATTTTCATCACTCTGGCAAGTTCCCTCTTACCCTCTCCAAGTCAGTTTCCTGCAATCATAACTATGAATCTGGTTCCTGACACTATAGATTTGTTTTTGTGTTTAGAACTTTGTATCAGTGGAATAACTCTCTGTGTAAATGCTGTCTTCTTTCATTCATTTCATCATGTTTTTTGAGATCCAACCTGTGGTGATATCAATAGTCTATTCTTTTTTGCCCCCAGCTTTATTGAGATCTGATTGATGTTGACATATAACGTTTTGTAAGTTTAAGGTGTACAGTATTCAATACATGTATATACTGCAGAACGTTTCCCTAAATAATGTTAGTTAACAGGTCCTTCACCTATATAGTTACCATTTTTTTGTTTTGTGGTTGTTTTGTGCTACTCTCAATAGTAACTTTCAAGTATAAGGTAGATACAGTATTATTGACTATAGTCACCTTGCTGTACATTAGATCCCCAGAACTTACTCATCTTATGTAACTGAAAATTTGTATCTTTTGACCAACACTTCCTGGTTTCCCCCACCCCCCAGCTCCTGGCAACCACCATTCTACAATCTGTTTCTATGTATTTGACTTTAAAAAAAGTTCTACGTATCAATGAGATCATGTACTACTTGCCTTTCTCTAACTGACTTATTTCACTTAGCATGTGTCCCTGTTTAGCATGTGTCACTTAGCATGGTGCCCCTCAGGTCTGTCCATGTAGTTGCAGATGGCAAGATTTCTCTATTTTTTATGGCTGAGGAATATTCCATTGTGTGTCTATGTATATATGTATATACCACAGCTTATTCTTTCATCCATCCTGGACACCTAGGTTGTTTTCAAGCATTGGCTATTGTGAATAATACTGCAATGAACACAGGCAGGTTTTTGTTGTTGTTCATTTATTTTGTTTTACTTTCTTTTCTAACTTGATGGCTAGCAACTTATTGTATGAATGTGCAATGGTTTTTGACACTCAATCCTTTGAAGAAATGATCCCTGAGTTCCAGGGATCTTGATCTTTCAGTTCTCCCAGGAGCCAGGTTCTTTCCTTAGTGGGGCTTTGAACACACTGTTCCCTCTCCCTGGGCTTCCCTTTCCTTCCTTGTAGCCTGACCCACTCTGCTGTCACACAGAGTTTCCCTCTGTGGGGGCAGGGATGCTTGTCCCCCCCGGCCAGTGTCCTCCACCAAGCACAGTGCCTGGACAAGGTGACCAATCAGTTCCTGTCCATTGAAGGGACACAGAAGAGGCAGGGGACCCCAGGAGGGCCATGTGACACCAGGTTGCATTCCTGGGGGCTCAGAGGCCTGTTCCATCTCAGAGACAGCCACGTGTTATTTTACTTCCCCCTATTTTCCTGATGTGGAAACTGAGGCTGAGAAGAGCTGGAATGGGAGCACAGGTCTTCCTGGCTGTGACATCTTCCCAGGATGGTGGTGGTGAAGAGTGTTGAGAAGAACCTGAGGGAAGGCTCTAGGGAAGTTGTTGCAGAGCAGAGAGGGGAAGTGGGGCCTGTTACTCCCTGAACTCAAGCCCAGTGGAAGTGGTCAGGCAACCCTCAACTCCATAAAAACAAATACAGATGGGGCCATGGAGTGGAGGTCAGGGGAAGAGGTGAGCTCCCCATCACTAGAGCTGTGCAAACTGTGGCAGAGCAGCCCTGTGGAAGGGGTCCTTTGGAGAGAATATGTGCTCTGGGAAGGGGCTCAGAGGTTTGGAGGGGTGAGGAGTTGGTCTCATGGGTCCTCAAGTTATTTCTAGGATGGGAGGTCGTGAGTCTGACACCAAGGGGCTGTTTATATATTAATACCTTGGGCTGGTTCCTCAGCTGTAAGACAGAGTGATGAAGGAAACTTGTATTCTGCAAAAGTGTGTGAAGCTGGAAGGTTGAGAAGGGGGTTGGACACATGCACAGCAAAGAGACACACCCAGCCCAGGCTCTCCAGGTCACCTCTGAAGCCATACACTGTTGAGGTGTGAGCGGGGCACTTCATGTTTCAGATGAAGTTGTAGCTCAGAGAGGAATGACTTGCCAGACACCACAGGACAAGTCAGGGCTTGATTTCAACTTGATCAATTTCTGAGCACAGAGTGAGTGCACAGAGTAGACTGCCAGAAAAGACAAGCAACGAGAAATTTTTCTCATCAAAACTTTTAGAGAGACTTCCCTGGTGGTCCAGTGGTTAAGACTCCACCTGGCAATGCAGGGGACACGGGTTTGATCCCTGGTCTGGGAAGATTCCACATGCTGTAGAGCAACTGAGGCCGTGCACCGCAACTACTGAGCCTCTGTGCCCTAGAGCCTGTGCACCACAACCAACAGTAGCCTCTGCTTGCCCAAACAAAAGAAAGCTTGTGCGCCACAGCCAAGACCCAGGGCAGCCAAAAATAAATAATAATTTAAAGGAAAAAAAGCTTTTAAAAACCACGCACCTGAGACAGTGGCTATGAAGAAACCCTGGTGTGGGTCCAAATTGCTACCTCCTCTCTGTCACTTGCCCTGTGCTAGTGCTTCAGTGCATGTGTGTGTGCTGAGTTGTGTCCGACTCTTTGTGACCCCATGGACTGTAGTCGGCCAGGATCCTCAGTCCATGGGATTCTCCAGTCAAGAATACTGGAGGGGGTTGCCATGCCCTCCTCCAGGCGATCTTCCTAACCCAGGGATCAAACCCATGTCTCTTGTGTCTCCTGCACAGCTTACACAGTTTCTTTACCACTAGTACCACCCGGGAAGCCCCAGTGCTTTAGCGCATTTCCTGCTTATTTTTTATAACAAACCTAAGGGTTGGCTTCTGCAGTTGTGCCCATTTTACAGATGAGGACATTGGAGTTTGGGAGATGAACTCTCTTGCCCAAGGCCCCCAGCTGGTAAGCTGTGGGGAGACGATTAGGACCTAGGTCATCTGAGTTCATATTCTGACCTCTTAGGCCTATTTTATGCCTGGCCACTTGCCACTCACTCCCTGAAACTGACACAGACCTGGGTCAATTACAACCCAGAGCCCAGTGAGCTTCTCAGATCACCTGATGGCAGGCAGACAGATGCACTTGAGATGGAAAAGGCACCATCTGGCCACACACTGGCTCATCCACACACTGGCCAAAGGTCTGGGAAGGCCAGGACACACCCTGTAAGGGCCAGAGCAGTGACTCAGAGCTGTTGGCCCCCGGGGTCAGAGCAGGGAGCGAGGGCAGGGGCCAGGGCTGGGGTTTTTCCTACCTGGTCCTAGGCAGAGAGACCAGGCTAGCTCCCTTGGTCCGGGATGGGCCTGGAGCCTTGGGCAGAGGTGCCCATCTCTCCTCCTACCAACTAGGCCCCTAGTGATCGCACCACACCATTACAAAACTAACATTCTGTGAGCCTTCTCTCTGTGTTGGTCGTTGTCACTCTAAGCACATGACTTCATTTTCATCCTTACCACCACCTTCTGAGGTAGGTTTCATATATTACCCATAATTTACATTTGAGGAAACTGAGGATTCGGGAGATTCTGTAATTTGCCTCATTACAATTGAACTCAGCCCCTGATCCTGAACCTGGTTTCTTAGCAACTACATTTTAATAGTCATGTCAAGTGCCATCCAACATCCTGTAGCATCCTTTTCTTGGAGACACACAAGAGGTAAAACCTATTAGGTATTTGGAATTGCACCACAACTCCCAGATCCTAGTGAGCTTTCTCTCTCTCACATGCATATATACTATGTATGTGTGTTGGATGGATGTTGGGCTTAATGGATCCCAGATCGTGTTTCCCTCTTTGCCTTGCCTGCTTGGAGGCTCAGAACCCAATTCATGGCCCACCTCTGACAATTATCTGGAATGTCAAGGCAAATATTTAAATGTTTTATGGACTCTATAGGGGCTAACCTCTCGTTTTTTTAATTGTTTTTCCTTCATCCAGGTTTCTTCACTTTTTAAGTTTATTGTAGCACATATTTTTCCAATTTTAAAAAATTATGGTAAAATAAATAATATTAAGTTTACTATCTTAACCATTTTCAAATATACAGTTGTATTAAGGACACTCATATTGTTGTATGTCACTGCTATTCATCTCCAGAACTCATTCCACCTTACAAAACTGAAACTCTATACCCACTGAACAATTACTTCCCATTCCTCCCTCTCTGGCCCCTGGTAAGTAGCATTCTCCTTTCTGTCTGCGATTTTGACTATTCTAAATAGCTCCAATAAGTAGAATCAATTTGTGTCTTTATGAGACTGGCTCGTTTCACTTAGCATAACAAGGTCCATTTATATCACAATGTGTTGAAATTCTCTCCCTTTTTAAGGCTAATAGTCCATTGTGTGTATAGACCACATTTTGCTTACTCATCCTATACTTTGGCCACCTGATGCAAAGAGATGACCCATTGGAAGAGACCCTGATACAGGGAAAGATTGAAGGCGGGAGGAAAAGGGAACAACAGAGGATGAGATGGTTGGATGGCGTCATTGACTCAATGGACCTGGGTTTGAACAACCTCCAGGAGATGGTGAAGGACAGGGAAGCCTGGTGTGCTGCAGTCTATGGAGTCACAAAGGATCGGACACGACTGAGCAACAACAACAACAAACCCATCTGTCCATGGACACTTGGATTGTTTCCGTGTTTTAGTTATTGTGACTAGTGCTGCTATGAACATGGGTGTGCACACAGCATATGTATTTTGATAATTTGTTTTAAAATTGGGGATTTGGGAAACAAACATTCTGTTAAAGTGTCTGTCATATCATAACTGCCTGATACATATATCTATTGAGTGTAAGTCAAGTGTGAGTCCTGCCCACGAGGAGAAGGCCACCCAGGATGATGACGGGATAGTGGCATGTTGCTGGGCAAGCTACGGATTCAATGCCCTGGGAGCTCAGACAACTGGTGGGCGGGGTCCATGCTGTGTTCCAGGCCCCATGCCAGGAACAGTAGTTCAGTGATCTGGTTTTATCCTCACAAGAATCCTATGAAGTAAGTAATACTATTCTCTCCAAATTATGAATGCAGATGTCCAATAGCATGCTACGGGGAGAAGTGGGAACTCCAGGAGGCTTAACAGGGAGTTGGCCAAACCAGGTTCAAACTCTTCTCTCTCTTACCTTAACTCTGTCTGTGCCCCTTCCTTAGCATCTGGGTAGGGTGGTGTAGGGATGAGGAACTTCCTGCCTCAAGGGCACTATAATCAGGAAAGATTAATTCAACCAGACATAGCAGAAAAAGCAATGTATTGATTCTGTAACTGAAGAGTCTTATGATGGCTTCAGGTGTGGGTATATCTAGGGGCTCACATAAGTCATGAGGAATTCATCTGTCTCCATTTTTTAGTTCTGTTTTAACTCAGTCTTGGGTTATTTCTCAGTAGCCTTTTCCCTCGTGGTAGTAAGACAGACAGCTGTTGGAAGTCACTTTCTCAGACTTGGACATCCCAGCGGGGAGGAATGAGATTCTTGTTCGTAACAGTTCCAACAAAAGTCTTTTATTTGAGTCTCATCAGTTCTATCTGACCCAATTTTGGTCACATGCCCAAACCCAAACCAGAAGCTCTGGCCAGGGAGGTGCTGTGCCTGGCCTTATCATACGCCCTCCCTGAGGGTAAGGAGGGGTTAGGTGAGGAGGTTCCACAGAGGAAAACTGGGTCTTGTCACCAGGGAAGCCGGAAGAGCTGCTGGGCAGCCAGAACAGGGGGTGGATAGGAAGTGTGGAGGATGCCCTGCTGGGCGAGGAGACATGGGGAGGGGTGAGGCAGACCGGGAGAACTCTTCCCTCATCGAAGGCCTTGATGCTGTGGTCAGAGCCAGTTCCTGGCTTCTGGTCACTTCTCCTTTCTGAGCCCCATGATCCTTTTCTGCAGCACGCCAGGCTTCCCTGTCCCCATGTCCACTGAGTTGGAGATAAAGCATACTGTGGGTGCTCAATGAATTTGATTCTAGCTCCTCTCAAGCGGCACGACCTCCTCCCCCCAGGACTTTCCTGGAACTGAGAGCATATTTGCATCTTATGGTCTCTTTTGGTTGTTCCTGGCCTCACTGAATGCCCTTCCTGGCCTGAGGGTCTCCCTGGCCGCCCTTGCCTGCCCCTAGGGTAGGAGGACACAGCCCCCCATGGGCCAGAAACAGGCAGCTTGGCTGTGGCTCAGGGAGGGGAAGTGATTTAAAATCAGCTCGGGTGGGGTGGGGGTGGGGGTGGATGAACCCTGGGGGGAGGGTGGGGGCCTCAAAGGAGGGCATCCATCACGGTTGCCTTCACTGCTCTCTGAAGACCTCATGTTGGATTATCACACTGTTTTACTACTTCCCTCCCAGAACCTATTTCCCTTCTCACCTCCCTCACAGGTCCTCTGCCACTGAGGGATCTTGTAGCAGGGAGGATATGGAGGGCCCATGTCACCCGCCTCCACACACAGGTGCCCCAGGGCCGGGGCCCGGTTCCTACCTCCTGTGGGCTCGGCTCTGCTGGGTGCTGGCTCTCGGGTCTTAGGCCTCTGGGCCTGGGAGCAGGGGGTCCTCGCCTCAGTCGTGCCCTTGTACCCCCTCTTCAGCTGTGGCCCGGTCCTCCTGAGTAGTCTTTCCCATCCCCAGAGGTGTGGTCTCTCTCAGGGTTAATGATTTCTCAGGGGAGGTGGAGATGGTGCCAAAGTCTGCTGACTGTGCCACGGCAGGCCCCAGACGGTGCCCACCTGGCCCCAGCACACATCCGCTGCCTCCGGGGCCCCTCCTGGGGGTGCAGGTAGGGATGGCACAGCTTCTCTGCAGCAGGGGTGCGGGGTCTCCGAGCCAGGGGTATGGACCGAGTGGGGTCGCTGGGGCCGCGGTGAGCTTTGTGGGGGTCTCCGCCTCAGCTGGGTGGGGGTGCTGGGTGGAGGAAGTGAGCACTGGGGCCCAGGTGGGTGTACCTGGAGTGAGTCCCAGCCTGGCCACAGGGCCTCGGTGTCTTCTGCAGTGTAGAGCTAGTAACACCTATTCCCAAGACCCTGATGGCCCCCTTTCCTTCCAAGGCCTTAGGCGATTTGGATCCAACAGGTTTCTTCTCAGGACAGAAGGGAGGCAGGTCCCCTAGAGAAGTGAGTTCAGCTGCCTCAGGCCCCTTTCATGGGAAGCTTGAGGGGTTGAAGACACGGTGGCTGAGCCGGGCAGCACTAGCGCTCAGGGAAGAAGGACTGGGCCCCAACTCCAACGGCCTGGGTTCAGATTCCAGTTCCCTCCTGACTTTGAGTGGGCTCCGTGACTCTTCTGGGCTTCAGTTTCCTCATCTGTAGAATGGGGATGGTTATAGTGCAGGAAAGACCCTGGAGAGCCCCAAGGAATTTGGCCTGTGATCAGTAACGAAGCTCGGTGCCACCTCAGCTGGACTAGGAAGTGTCCAGCCGTTACTCACTACAGGCACCCTCCCCCCAAGCTCTGGCACATGCCGAGGCCCTGATACATTGCTTTGACCTGGGGAACCAGGTAGAGACTCAGCTGAGAGCTGGGCCAGGCCTGGTCCTCTTCAGGAACTGCTGGGTTGGGGCACTAGACAGAAAGCAGGGGCCTGGAAAACGCTGAAATCCAAATGATGGAGACAGGCCATACCCCTGTGTGGACTCTGGTTCTTCTCCAAACCCTGTTTCTCAAGAAGGAGACTGAGGCAGGAGGATGAGGGCAGGTCTGGGGCCCGTGAACTGTGGCGATCAAAACTCAGGGCCATCTGATTCCATGTGTGTTTGCCAGGGAAGCAGCCTGGAGCTGGGGCAGGAGGGCCCTGATGGCATCAAGTGGACCCCAGACCAAGGCTTGCCAGGGAATCCTGGTTTGGGAACCAGTCTGGGCCTAACCTCTGGGGCATCCCTCTCTGAGCTTCTCTGGACTATGGTTTCCTCACCTGGACCCTGGAATGTTGATTGCTTACAGATGGGAAATATCCATGAGAAATAAACAAGAAGGCGAGAAAGCGAAAGTGGGAGTCTGCGGTCAGTTGGAGGTGGTGGTATGGCTGGTGGTGGGGCCAGCCCACAGGGACGGGCCTGTGGGCGAGGAGGGCCACCTCCCTATCTGGCCCTCCTGGAGGGAGACCTCCAGGCTGTCTTGGGGTCCCCATTCCCAGTACCTCCAAATTCTAAAATGTCTTGGAGCTGTGGGCTGTTGAGAGCTGTTTGCCGCGGGGGTGGCTACGCCTCTTCCAACCCAACACGACTCCCAAGGGTCTGCACATTTCAGAGGGTGGAGGCCAGAGTCACTCTAATTCTGCATCCTCTGTGAACCCTTCTCAAGCACCTTTTGAGGGTAGGGAAAGGGGAGGAGTAGAGGGATGTCGGGGAGAGGGGTTGGGGGAAGTGAAGCTGTAATTTCTAGAATGTACCTAGTCCTATTTTTCAGAAGGCAAACTGAGAGGCAGAGAGGAGCAAAGCAGAGCCCTGGGCTCAGCTGTACAGGGACTGGGCCCTGAAGAAGGCTGAGCCCTCCTTCACTCTCAGGCTTCTGCCTGGGGCTGCCAAGCATAGTTGAGGCCTGGGGAAGGGACTGGCCAGGACTCTGTTGGGTCCCCTCCCCAGTCAGGCCCTTGGGCAACTCCATTCACTTCTTTTTTTAAATTGAAGTATAGTATTTGCAATGTTGTATTAGTTTCAGGTATACAGCAAAGTGATTCAGTTATATATACATACATATCTTTATATGGGGCTTCCCTGGTGGCTGGGTGGTAAAGAACCCGCCTGCCAATACAGGAGCTGCAGGAGACATGGGTTCGATCCCTGGATCTGGAAGATCCCCTGGAGAAGGAAATGGCAACCCATTCCAGTATTCTTGCCTGAAGAAGCCCCTGGACAGAGGAGCCTGGCAGGCCATAGTCCATTGGGTTGCAGAGTCAGACATGACTGAGCATGCATGCATACACACATATATGTAATCTTTTTCATATTCTTTTCCCTTATAGCTTTCACAGAATATATGGGCATAGTTCCCTGTGCTGTACAGCAGGTCCTCGTTGGTTATCTGTTTTGCTCCACTCACTTCCTGTTCATCTGTACCTGCTCTGTCTCTTACTCCTGCTGGCTACCAGAAGCTTAGGGGCCAGTGCAGGGGCCGCCAACGCCTGTTCTTGGCTCCACACCTAACCTGGCCTTGGAGGATAGACAGAATCTGCACATATGCAGAAGACTGAGGAAGGTGTTCTGGGCGGAGGGAAGGGTATATGCAAATATCTGGAAGAAGGAAAACAGGTGTGGCCTGAGGATCGGATGCCTGGAGAGCAAGGGTGAATGGAGCCAGCGGCTGTGAGGCCCTGCTTGCTCGCCTGGCGCCTGGGGGAGAGACAGGAATTGGGTTCCGCAGCCAGCGGGAGCCATGGCAGAGGCTTGAGCATGGGAGTGGCTGAGCCAGTGACGCTGGAAGGCTCCCTGTTGGGGCAGGTTCAGCCTGTGCCTTCCGAGCTCACACAGGCTTTGTGCATTTTTCTCAGGTGACCGAATCCAGATTGTTAGAACTTTGGCCTCATGATGATCAGACGAGCGTGTGTCTATCATGAGCGTGTGTCTCCCATGACGAGGAGGAGGCAAGACTCCGTGAACCCAGGGCCCTGGCATGGCAGGGAGAAGGAGCACTGGACCGCGGAGGCAGAGGGGTGGAGTGGCGTGTTGAGCAGGAGCCCGAGCCTCCCTGGGACTCAGGCCTAAAGGGCTTGACAGCCCTCTCTTCCCTCCCCGGGAACCAGGCAGGCTCAACTCAGGGGAAAGACTTTGTGCCTTACCCAAATGTAACAGGTCACACTGCTCTGAGGGTGGGTCACAGGCTTCTTGAGGGCCCGTGAGAATGGGAGGGGGTGTCAGAAGAAATTTTGATGAAAGATGAGTAGAGCTGGATGTGGGAAGGGGACGTGGGGGTGGAGTCTCAGGGACCCTGCAGAATGAAGCCCCTAATTAAGGCTGTTCTGCCTCTGCCTGGACCCCGGGGCTTTGCACAGGCCTGTGCAGAGGGCATGGCCGAAGGGAAAGAGAAAACCAGAAGCCTAGCAGAGGACAGCACGCAGGTCCTGCTCTGGGTTCTGATCCTGTTACTGAATCACGTCCCTTCCTGTCTAGGACCGTGGTGTGCTAAGAACTCAGTGGTAATGGGTGCAAAGTTCTAGCTGGCCATCCCGGCCAGTTCCCTTCCCCTCGGGACTGGAGCCCAGGGCAGGAGTCTCTTCTAATTGCACTTCAGCTTGGGTGAGGTGCACACTTACTGGCAAATGGTTTTGTGGCTCTGAGTTCACCTCTAAAGGAGGGCAATGGAGAGAGAAAAAGAGGTGAGGGGGTTAAGTTCAAGATCACACCCCCAAGGGGGTGCCGGGGCTGGCTTCATCCAGGCAGGGTTAAGTGCCCTGAATTTTGCTCATACAATGGATGCTGGAAACCTGTCAGCATCACCAAAACCCTAATCTGTCTTCATCTCCTCTGTCAGCCCACCACCATCACCGCCACCAGCTCCAACCGCATCCCCCCGACCCCCGCATCACCACAAGGGTCACTGTTGAATCCATCCCCACCTCATCCCTACCACCATCACCACTTCTGTCCCCTCTGCCATCCCTGTCCCCAGCTGGCCCCCAGGCCACCTGTTCCTCACCATGTGCGTGCATGCGCTGCTGCTGCTGCTAAGTTGCTTCAGTCGTGTCCGACTCTGTGCGACCCTATGTACTGTAGCCCGCGAGGCTCCTCTGTCCTTGGGATCCTCCAGGCAAGAATACTGGGGTATTGCCATGCCCTCCTGCAGGGGATCTTCCCGACCCAGGGATGGGACGGCTGTTATGTCCACCCTCACTGGCAGGCGGCTTCTTTACCACTAGCGCCGCCCGGACCTGAGTCCCACCTCCATCATGCCAGCACCTCACATGGAATAATCTTTGTTTCGCTGATGACTGTGGCTCAGCACTCAAGATTCTGAGGACTGAGGGCTTATTAACTCCTCCCAAGAAACCAGGTCCATCTGCATTTCCCAACCTGGCTGAGCGTAACCCTGCTGTCCTGCACGTGGGTTGTCCCCAGCTATCATATTTGGGGACCTTGGCAAGCCAGGGGTTTTCACAGCTGCTTCCCCAGGGTCACTGGCCAGAGTTCCATTGCAGATAATGACCCAGAAATATAGTCCTTGGCATCATCCACAAGAACAGCCCTGCCCTGTTTTTGACGTTTACACTCGATCTCAGGGCATGGCCAGGGTTGGGGGCACGGAGGGAGATGGGAGCAGTTTCTGTGGTGACCGCATGGGGAGTAGCAGTCAGAAGGTGAAGATGGGCCCACAAGATGCAAAAGAAAGGATTTGCATTTGCCAAACACCTACTGTATGCCAGGCACTGAGCTGGCGTGTTCTACTGCCATTTACTTGCCCCCACCCAAATTACCACTTATTGGAGGTATCATTCCTGTTCTACAGATGAAGAAGCAAGCTCAGGGAAGCTCAGGGAACTGCTCAGCACAGCTGTGTAGCTTCTCAGTTCTGTGAGCACAACCAAGGCTCTTCACTCCTCTGAGCTTTACTTTCCCCATCTGTAATGTGGGTATAATGGTTTCTACCCTGAAATGTTCTTGTGAGAATTAAACAGCACCCAGCCCAGGGTCTGGCACATCGTAGGCATTCCTTTCGTGGCAACGTTTGCTGTTCATCACCGTGATGTCTAAAGGATGCCAAACATTCTGCCAAGGGCTTGACCACGTTTTTCTTAGCATTTGCTTGTGTTTCATGTGTAGGTTACTTCCACTTTCCAAGGTTAGAAATCATCGCTTGTGAGGAACAACTTTTCTGCAAAAAGTTTCTCTATTTTAGATTAGTTAGATTACTGGATGTACGAAGGCAAATGTTTTAAAGATTTTGAGTCCATAGCTGAACAGGGGTTTTCCTCTTGTGCTGGGATCTGGGGGGAAGGGGAGGGCTGCACCCTTCCCTCTGTGCACAGAAGAGACGGGGGCCTTGAGTTTGGAGAGCTCTGTTTGAATCCCACTCACTCTTAGCTGTGAGATCCTCAGTGGATCAGTCTGAGCCCCAGTTTCTCTGTCCGCTAAAGTAAATTAAATTATGTGACTTCCTAACATCCAGTCTCCAAAATATATCTCTACTCTCACCCTTCCTCTCCAGCCCTGGGACACCATTTCAGTCCACTGGCCCACAGAAGCCAAAAGATCTTTAAGAGAAGTAAATGAGTGCTGTCACTCCCCTGCTCCCCCGGAACAAGCTTCTGTTTATCTTATAATAAAACAAAACATGTCTTACAGGGCCCAGCATGATCTGGCCCCTGTCTCCTTCTCCAACCCCATCTCCCACCCTCTCCACTCTGTCCCTGTGCTCCACCCTCACAGTCCCTCTTTCAATTCCTGGGACAAACCTCATTCGCATCTGCTCCGGGGCCATCTCTTGTATTATTCATACAACCTGGAAGAACCCTGTAACAGTGATCTCCCTATCCAAGTAACATGAATATTTATTGTAAACATTTCAAATAATACTACAATGTTTAGAACAAAAACCAGCCTCTGAGTTGCTTTCAGTTCAGTCGCTCAGTCGTGTCCGACTCTTTGCCATCCCATGGACTGCAGCACGCCAGGCTTCCCTGTTCATCACCAACTCCCGGAGCTTACTCAAACTCATGTCTGTCAAGTTGGTGATGCCACATAACCATCTCATCCTCTGTCGTCCCCTTCTCCTCCTGCCTTCAACCTTTCCCAGCATCAGGGTCTTTTCTAATGAGTCAGTTCTTCACATCAGGTGGTCAAAGTATAGAGCTTCAACTTCAGCATCAGTCCTTCATGCCAGTGAATATTCAGGATTGATGTCCTTTAGGATTGGCTGGTTTGATTTCCTTGCAGTCCAAGGGATTCTCAAGAGTCTTCTCCAACACCACAGTTCAAAAGCATCAATTCTTCGGTGCTCAGTTTTCTTTATAATCCAACTTTCACATCCATACATGACTACTGGAAAACCCATAGCTTTGACTAGATGGACTTTTGTTGGGAAAGTAATGTCTCTGCTTTTTAATATTCTGTCTAGGTTGGTCATAGATTTTCTTACAAGGAACAAGTGTCTTTTAATTTCATGGCTGCAGTCACCATCTGCAGTGATTTAGGAGCCCAAGAAAATAAAGTCTGTCACTGTTTCCATTGTTTCCCCATCTATTTGCCATGAAGTGATGGGACTGGATGTCATGATCTTGTTTGAATGTTGAGTTTTTAAGCCAACTTTTTCACTCTCCTCTTTGACTTTCATCAAGAGGCTGTTTAGTTCTTCTTCACTTTCTGCCATATGGGTGGTGTCATCTGAATATCTGAGATTATTGATATTTCTCCTGGCAATCTTAATTTCAGCTTGTGCTTCACCCAGCCCAGCATTTCTCATTATATACTCTGCATATAAGTTAAATAAGCAGGGTGACAACATATAGCCCTGATGTACTTACTCCTTTCCCAATTTAGAACCAGTCCGTTGTTCCATGTCCGGTTCTAACTGTTGCTTCTTGAACTGCATACAGATTTCTCAGGAGGCAGATAAGGTGGTCTGGTATTCCCACCTCTTTAAGAATTTTCCACAGTTTGTTGTGATCCCCACAGTCAAAGGCTTTGGTGTAGTCAATAAAGCAGAAATAGATGTTTTTCTGGAACTCTCTTGCTTTTTGATGATTCAACAGATATTGGCAATTTGATCTCTGGTTCCTCTGCCTTTTCTAAATCCAACTTATACCTCTGAAAGTTTTTAGTTCACGTACTGTTGAAGCCTAGCTTGGAGAATTTTGAGCATTACTTTGATAGTGTGTGAGATGAGTATAACTGTGCAGTAGCTTGAACATTCTTTGGCCTTGCCTTTCTTTGGGATTGGAATGAAAACTGACCTTTTCCAGGCCTGTGGCCACTGCTGAGTTTTCCAGATTTGCTGGCATATTGAGTGCAACACTTTCACAGCATCATCTTTCAGGATTTGAAATAGCTCAACTGGAATTCCATCACCTCCACTAACTTTGTTCATAGTGATGCTTCCTAAGGCCCACTTGACCTCACATTTCAGGACTTTATTTCCACATTTTTGTTTGATTTGGTTTGGATTTTTCAGTGTCTGGGTTTTTTTAGCAGGTTTCCATGATTTGATGTGCTTGCTTGTTTCCATGGTGTAAATACTTCCATCCCTGCTGATTTCAAGCTGCGACATAATCCCAATCAGTTTGCAAAATTCCTGAAAAGATGGCAGTTTTAGTACAGCACCCTGGCTCTAACTAAGAAGGAGACTCCACAAAGTTGACTGGGGACCTGTGGGACTTGCTTCCTGGATGTGGAAGGATCCAACAGAGGCCCCACATTTCAGAATCTGTAGGGGTTTTCTCTTAGGTGGGTCAGCTCTCTCTAATTTTTTATTTCTGGTTGTTGGGAGAGAGGTCATATTGGTCAGTGCTCTTGGGACTGATTGGGGGAAAGGAGCTGAGGGAGTCACCATTTAGAGTGTGCTCTTTCACTTAACGCCCTGTCTTGCTATGGTGCCCCTATCTCCACCAGGCCAAGGGTCCCTGAATCCAGATCTGTCTGATTCAAGCTCCCCAGGAAGCAGCCTCCTTGTGCTCTAGGGTGGGGATGAGGAAGTAATGTTTGGAATCTAATTGCTTCTTGTGCAGCGAGTCTCCTGCCTCCAGGCCACTCCACACCTCTGCTTCTGAGGGTCCTAAGCTTCCATCCTACAGGCTTGCTGTGGTTTTGAGCTTGTTTCCTGGGCTTCTCTGGTGGCACAGACAGTAAAGACTCCACCTGCAATGCAGGAGACCTGGGTTCAATCCCTGGGCTGGGAAGATCCCCTGGAGAAGGAAATGGCACCCTACTCCAGTATTCTTGCCTGGAGAATTCCACGGACAGAGGAGCATGGGGGGCTCCAGGCCATAGCGTTGAAAAGTGTCAGACATGACTGAGGGACTTTCACTTCACTGCCTGTGGGTGCTCCTTACCCCCATCCTTACTCTGGTGTGAACCATCATTAGCTTGATAAGGTGATCATCTCTCATCAATTCATTCCAATTCTAAACTCTTTACCATCATTTTAGTGGGGTTTCAAGAGGAAGGACGGTGTTGAACTGTCCATGTTTAACAGGAACCTCCCTGCACCATGCCTCACACAACATCTCTTCTCACCCCTCATATCTCTGCTGACTCTTCACCTCCTCAAGACTCCACCCCATGTGTTCCCATTATCCACTCCTGCAAAACAAGCCACACCAAGGCTCACTGGCAAACAGCAACAACAGTCATTCATTATGCTGAGGAATCTGCCATTTGGACAGGGCTCAGCAGGGATGGCTCATGGAGTAGGAGGGACCATTTCAGGATGGTTCACTTGCATGACTTGCTTACGTAGGTGGGCTTTGCCTGTCAGCTGGAGCTTGAAGGGCCTGGAGGCCAGACGCTTTGGTTCCTCTCTACATGAACCTTTTCACAGAGCTGCTTGGGATCCCATACGGCATGGCTGCTGAGTCCCAAGAGTGAGTGTTCCAAGAGGCAGGAAGGGGAAACTCCCAATATCATGAGACCTGGGTCTGGAAACTGGCACCATAGAATCAATATTCTATTGATCAGTCAGTGAACCTGCCCAGATGTCTTAATCATAAAACGTGTAGGAGTTTTATTTTTTTAATTGAGATATAGTTGATGTACGATATTATATGTTTCAGATATACAACATAGTAATTCATAATCTTTAAATCTATATTCCATTTCTAGCTATTACAAAATATTGGCTATATTCCCTGTATTGTACAATATATCCTTTTAGCTTATTTATTTTCTACCTAGTAGTTTGTACTTAATCCACTACCCTTTTCTTGCCCCTCCCCTTACCTGTCCCCACTGGTAAACACTAGTTTGGTCCCTGTATCTGTTTCTTTTTTGTTGTACTCACTAGTTTGTTTTATTTTTTAAATTCTATATCGTATAGTGTTTGTCTTTCTCTGTCTGACATTTCACTTAGTACAATACCCTCCAAGTCCACCCATGTTATTGCAAATGGCAAGTTTTCATTATTTTTTATGGCTGAATAGTATTCCACACACACATATATGCCACATCTTCTTTATTCATTCATCTGTGGTTTGTTGATGGACAGTTAGGTTGCCTCCATGTTTTGGCAATTGTAAGTGATACTGCTGTGAACATTGGGTTGCATTTGTCTTTTTGTATTAGTGTTCATTTTTTCAGATATATCCTCAGGAGTAGAATTTCTCCATCATATGGTAGTTCTATTTTTAATTTTTTGAGAAACCTCCATGCTGTACTCCATAATGGCTGTACCAATTTACATTCCCACCAACAGGGTACAAGGGTTTCTTTTTCTCCACATTCTCATCAACATTTGTTATTTGTGTTCTTTTTGATGATAGCTGTTCTGACAGTTGTGAAGTGATATCTCATTGTGGCTTTAATTTGCATTAATCTGATGATGCTCAACACCAAACATCTTTCTGTGTGCCTGTTGGCCATCTGTATGTCTTCTTTGGAAAAATGTCTATTCTCATCTTCTGGCCATTCTTTAATTGTTTTTTTTTTTTTATATTAAGTTGTGTGAACTGTTTATGTATTTTGGATACTAAGCCATTGTCAGTCACATCATTTACAATTATTTTCTCCTATTTCATACGTTCTTTTCTTTTTGGGGAACTAAGATCACATGGTTTCCTTTTCTGTACAAAAGCTTTTAAGTTTAATTAGGTCCTGTTTGTTTATTTTTACTTTTGTTTCCTTTACTTTAGGAGACAGATCCAAAAAATATTGCTACAATTTATGTCAAAGAGTGTTCTGCCTATGTTTTTTTACAAGGAGGTTTATGATTTCCAGTCTTGCATTTAGGTCTTTAATCCATTTTGAGTTTATTTTTTATATATGGTGTGAGGATTTTCTAATTTCATTCTTTCACATGTACCTGTCCAATTTTCCCAGTGCTGGTTATTGAACAGACCGTCTTTTTTCCATTGTATATTCTTGTGGGACTTTTCTTTCTTGGCTGTGCTGCATGGCTTGTGGCAATTTAGTTCCCTGGGTAGGAATTGAACCCAGGGCTTCAGCAGTGAAAGCTTGGTGTCCTACCCATTGAACTGCCAGGTAATTTCCTGAGATTTTTAATTTATGCAGGTGATGGAGTGATGACCTGGAGAAGCTAAACCCATTGAAGGAAGATTTTATTACTCACTGTTCCCTAGAGGAAAGGGGCTGCCAGACCATGCTGGGCCACATGGGGAAGCCCCAGGGTTAGCCAGGAGGCAGGAGGGGCCAGGGGAGAGCAGGGCTCAGAGCACTTACTGTGTTTTCCATGGGAAGGAAGGTGGGAAGGAAGCTGTAGGTTAAGCAGCTGAATAGGCTCAAGATTGGACAGTTTGACTAATTTTGGCAGCTCATAGGAGTCACCCTTAGTCATCTAGTACCTGGCGCTGGGGAGATTTAAAGCCCCAGGAATATTGACTTGGTGTGTGAGAGTTGATAAAGGCGGCAGTTGGGAGTACAGGCTTTGAATTGGTTGGTTTATATGCAGGCAAATCATTTGTTACCTCTAGGAGTTACCTAGCCCTGAGATGGGCAGGCAGCCTCTCCCAGATCAGCAAGGCCTCTGAGATGTCAAATCATAAAATACAGGGGAAAAAAACACCATGAATGCATCATATTCAAGTGGAGCCGTTCTCATCTACTGCTAGGAGGAATGTTAAAAAGTCTACAGCCCAATTGATCTGCCAGACCGCCTAAAGTTGTGTCCCTTTACTGTACCCTCACAATGCCCGAATTCTCTTCCTTCATAGCACTTAATGCAGTAAACAATTAGACAATATTTTCCTTGCTTGTTTGAAATTGAAAGTGTTAGTCATCAGACTCTTAGTAACCCAATAGACTGTAGCCCGCCAGTCTCCTCTGTCCATGGAATTCTCCAGGCAAGAATATCGGAGTGGATTGCCATTCCTTTCTCCAGGGGCTCTTCCCAACCCAGGGAATGAACCCAGACCTCCTGCATTGCAGGCAAGTTCCTTACCATCTGAGTTACCAGGGAAGCCTTGACTGTTACACTCACCATTGTATACCCAGTGCTGAGAACAAGATCTGGCACATAGTGGATCTGGGACAGCCAATAAGTATTTGTTAGGGGAATGAATGGATAGATCAGGGTACTCAGCACATAGTAGGTGCACCGGAATGTCAGCATATTTTTTTTCATGTGGCTGTGTCAGGTCTCAATCGCGGCACGTGGGATCTTTGTTGAGGTATGTAAGATCTTTCCCTGTGGTGAATGGGCTCTCTATTGTGGCATGTGGCCTCCAGACTGCATGGGCCCAGTTGCTCCATGGCATGTGGTCCTAGTTCCCCAATCAGAGATCGAACCCATGTGCCCTGCTTTGGAAGGTAGATTCTCTCTCTGTTTCTTTTATTAACTAATTAATTTTGGGCTGCATTGGGTCTTCGTTGCTGCGTGGGCTTTCTCTAGTTATGGCGAGCAGGGGCTAAGCTTTGTTGTGGTGCACTGGCTTCTCATCGTGATAGCTTCTCTTGTTGCAGAACTTGGGCTCTGAAGCACAGGCTCAGTAGTTCTGACACATGGACTTAGTTGCTCTGCAACATGTGGGACCCTCCAAGACCAGGGATTGAACCAGTGTCCCCTGCATTGGCAGGTGGATTCTTCACCACTGGACCACTCAGGAAGTCCTGTTAGCAGATACTTAAAATTACCAACCCTGTCAATGCCTCAGCAGGTCTGGGCAAAGTGGGGGCAAAGATAACTCTGAGTTAAAGGGGGAAGGCTCAGGCTAGAACTGGATGGCAGGTTGCAGCAAGCCAAGCCCAGAAGAGAGTAGCCAGATTGGAGCCAGGGTCCCTCTGGCTGTCTCAGGGCTATTGACTGAGAGGGGCTTATGAAGTGACCAAGGCTGGCCAGGGCAGAATATGAGGTGTGCCTTTATTCCTCCATGATAATAAGAAAAAAAAATTGCTGACGTTTTTGGCTCACTTACTTTGAGCCAGGCACAGTGGAAGCCTCCCACAGACCCTGTACTGGAGGTGCTACTATTATTCCCAGTTTACAGACAGGGGAGCTGAGGCCCAGAAAGGTTAAGTTACTTGCCCAAGATTACATTGAATTTGCACCCAAGTTCTCTAGCCTATATGCTTACCTCTCACACCTGGCCCCCTCTCTCAGGTGTGTTCCACGTCAGGCCACCGGGGTTACAGTGATTCACTGGCACACTCATTCATTCAATTCAGAAATGCCCCCTGAGCTTGCTGTGGGCTCATCCCTGGGCTCGGTCCTGTGATCAGAGAGATGAATCAGACCTGGACCTTACCTTCACATCTCTCCCGGTCTGAAAGGGAGAGGCTGATCTGCAAAAAGATAATGGGCCCCGAGAGCCACAGAGTTCAGGCTGGGATCTGAGCAGCACCTCATGCGGTCTCTGAGCTGGCATAGGAATTCAGCCCCTCCCTGGAATATTGCAGGAGTGTCCGGAGGAACATAATCTTGGAACTGCTCACCAGGGAGGACCAGGCAGTAAGGAGAGGGAGGGCATTCCAGAAAGAGGACACTTCATATGCAGAGTGAGGGAAAGCAGAGTGGGCTCTGTAGGGAGAGGTGTGAGGGAGGGAGGCAGGGCATGGCTAGAGAGGAAGCTGGGGGCGGGGTGAGGGGGGCAGGGAGGGCAGTGGCGGCAGTGCTCAGGGTGTGGATGGTCCCGGGGAAGCCCTTTTGTACACTTTGCCAAAAGGAGCCATTGTAAGGTTTGGAGCAGGCAAGGGAGGTGATTAGAGGAAGTGAGGAGGGATAATTTTGGTTGAGAGGACTGGATTAAAGAGAAGGAAGGGAAGGAGCCCTTGAGGAGGGCTGAGCCGGGGAGAGAAGAAGCCTGCTGTAGGATGGAGAATAAATGTAAGAGTTGCAGGAATTGGATTGAATGCACGGCATTCAGAAGAGGGGGCATCAAGGGTGATGGGGAAGTGGGTGTCCCTGAGGTGGGAACTCAGAAGGAGGGTTGGGCAATGGGAGGGAGAGGCCTTCTAGTTTCTGGTCAAGGTTCAGCTCTGGAAGCCCTTCTGCCCCCCACGGACGGCCCGTCATATGGAGTCCACTGTGGGTCGGGGTCCTTCCCTCTTGGTTCTCCCAGAGCTTTGGAGCCAGGCTCCTCTGGAAAATGGCAGGCCACTGGCCTCAGCCGCACTGGGGCAGGACAGGGAGCTGCCTGGGACCCAGTTAGGGTGACTGACAATGACTGTGTTCTTTGGTGTACTTTTATTTTTATTTATTTATTTTTAGGGCTTCCCAGGTGGCCCTAATGGTAAAGAACCCTCCTGACAATGCAGGAGATGCAAGAGATGTGGGTTTGACCCCTGGGTTGGGAAGATCCCCTGGAGGAGGGCACGGCAACCCACTCCAGTATTCTTGCCTGGAGAATCCCCATGGACAGGAGACTGGCAGGGCACAGTCCACGGGGTCACAAAGAGTCAGACACGACTGAAGTGACTTAGCACACACGCACTCATTTATTTTTAATTGAAGGATAATTGCTTTACAGTATTGCATCGATTTCTACCAAACATTAGCATGAATCAGCCATAGTTTTGTGCACTTTACAGCTTCAATTTATCTTCAGAAAAGTTCACGTATTCACTTAGCAAACAATTCAAAAGGCACAAAAGGCTATACAGTACAATGTCCTGTTTTATGGAATAATTACACAGATGCAGGCATGCAGCACACTTTCTTGACAGAGGGCAAGAAACATCTGTGGAACTATCTTGCTCTCCCTTGGCTTTGGTATCCATCATCTTTTGGGATGAAAGAACCTTGGCACTTCAGGCGTCTCTTGATGATAGTGAATCCAAGTCCCCCTCTTCCTGGATGAAGGACAGCTTCATCAACATAAGGCGACCAAGAAGACTGGGCCAGGCAGGGTCTTCCAATGGTGCCTGCCCAGCTCTCAGTCAGCAAGAGGAGCACAGAGTCCTTCCCATACTGACTTGACCCGGGACCCCTTCTACTATGCGGCATCTTCCAGGGCTGGGGTTCCGTGGAGCACACTTTGAGAAAGGATGCCAAGGCAGCTATTTATTGGGTCAGCAAGTAGGACAAAGGACCCTGCCCACCCACAGAGTCTCTGGATGGTCCTGGACAAGTCACAGTGCCTCTCTAGGCCCCTGATTTTGAGGGACACTATTAGCTTGGAGAGTCAGACACAACTGAAGCGACTTAGCAGCAGCAGCAGCAGCATTAGCTTGGACACTTCAAATAGGCAGGGCAGCATAGTGGTTGAGGGAATGGATTCTGGAGTCCAAAAGACCTGTGTTCAGAGCACGGTCTGACGCTGACTCTGTGTGGCCTCAGGCAAGCCCCCTCCTCTCTCAGACTTGGTTCTTTAGCAGTCACTTTGTCGTTGTAGGAATAAGGAGATTATGCATCCAATATACCTGGGGCCATGCCTGCTACACAGTGGGCCCTGAACTCTGGGGTCAAGTTCAGGCTCAGTCTCAGGCTGAAGCTCTAGACCAGGCTCAGCTACCCTGCCCTCCCTCTCATGCCACACCCCCACTTCCCCTCCCGGGGCACATCTGGCAAATGGGCAGCATTTGATAGGGGCCTGGGGGAGAACCTTGAGTGATGATGATGAGTGGGCCAGGGCTGGACCCACAGACAAGGCTCCACCAGAGGAGGGAGGCTTGGGCTCCAGTGCCCCTTTCCTGACGTCTCTTCCCGCAGGTCCCTCCAGACATGATGGGGTGGCCGTGGCTGTCCTGCCTCTTGTTTCCTGCCCTTGTGGTGTCTGGTAGGTACCTCCCCTCTCCCATCAGCACTAACCTGGGGGCCCTCAGCAGAACCCTCTAGAAGAGCGGGCTGCTGCTCCATCAGCAAAAACCTAGCTGCTACGGCCCAGCTCTATGCTTGGCTACCCTGGGGAGGCCTGGGGAGGAATCCAGCCCCAGACTGGTGAGCTGGGCTGAAGGCTGGCCTGGGACTGGTACGGGCTCCCGTGGGGGTAGATGGGGTTCAGTCTTTCCAGAGGTGTCCAGATGTTCCCGCACCCCGTGTCCCTGCAGTGGCAGCCAACACGGCCCCAATGTTCGCATCCAACATGTCAATGGTGAGCCTGCCTGAAGATCTGCCAGTGGGTGAGTACAAGTTCCTGTGCCCATATTGTGCCAAACCCTCACCCATAAGAGGGCCCGGGGTCCCCTGTGGGCTTGCTCCCCATCCCTGCAGCTCCACAGCACCTCATGGCCCAAAGATGGTTCCAGAAGTTTCTTCTTTTCAGCTTTTTGGTCAAAGACCCTCACACAGCATCAAATAATTAAGACCCACCCAAGAGAACACCCCTCTTGTTTCCCATCTCTTTCAGGCTTTCTGATTTTCCCAGGGAGAAAGTATCCATTCGGTACCATTATTTTTCTTCTGTCTCTCTCACTTGCTCATCTCTCTCCATCCCTTGCTATTTTTTTCTTTTTCTTAAACAGACAGAGAGAAGACTTGAGGCTCAGCGCCTTTCACGGACACATCTCATCACAAGTGGACAGCTTTGCTTTGCTTTTGTTGTCTTTGTAGAGTTACCTTCCATCTGTGGCGAGTGAGACAGGTTTTCCACGTACAGTAACAATCTAAAGTTCGCTTCTAAAATAAATGTATTTACATAAAATAGTAAGTCAATTAAAAGGAGGGTCATAAATAATGAGACATGGTTGGTAGTAAAGATCTTGGCAGTGCACAGGAGTGAATGACGTTCACAAAGCATTGTTTTGGATGAAGCCACAGGGACTGGATGTCAAATTCCCAGCAGGCAGGATGGGGGTTGAAGAAGCTGAAAGGATGGATGGCTGTATTCACTGGGATATAGGGACAGCTGCGCAGAAAGTGTTAGTCGTTCAGTCGTATATGACTCTTTGTGATCCACGGACGGCAGCCCCCAGGCTCCTCTGTCCATGGAATTCTCCAGGCAAGAATACTGAAGTGGGTAGCCATTCCCTTCTCCAGGGGACCCTCCCAATGCAGGGATCGAACCCAGGTCCCCTGCACTGCAGGCAGATTCTTTACTGTCTGAGCCACCAGGGAAGCCCTAGCTGCACATAACAGACCCCAAATAATAGAAGTATAAACGAGGTCAATGTTTACTATTCTCTTACATAGTCTCCGAGAACAGTGAGTCAGGGCTGTTGGAGGGTCTGTTCAGTCAAGCTGGCTCTTGCTCTCTGCTTTGGGTGTCAGGGACCCTCCTTCCATTTCTAGGTTCTGCCTCCCCTGTGGCATGGACTTCATCCACAGGGTCCCAGATGGCTAGTGTCACACCCTATTCCAGTGAGAACTTGTGGGAGGAAAGGGCCAGGAAGGCTCACTTCTTTCTCCTAAGGACAGGCCTCCAGATTTCACGCACATTACTTCTGCTCACATCTCATTGGCCAGAACTTAGCCTCATGCCCTAGCTGAAATGCAGCTGGAGAAATGAGGGCTTTGTTACTTTAGTTACCCATGTGCCCGGCTCAAAATCCGGGGTTCTATTAGTCTGAGAGAAAAGGGGATTTCTCTTTGAATACTGGGGGACAATTTAGTCTTTGTTGCAGTGTCAGATATCTAAATCTACCAGATGACACAAGAGACGGCATCAAGGAGGCTGAAATCCAGAGTCTGCCTTGGGATCCAGAAGCCCAGGTCTGGGTACACGAAGAAAGGGTGGGTGATGGGCTTAGCAGCCACAAAGGCTACATCCATTTGCATGTGGTTGTCAGGACAGCATAAGGGTTATATTAATAAAGATTTAGAGGCCAAGATGAGGGAGGTGATAGTCTCATTAAATCCCGAGATGGCATAATCCTCCCTGGAGGACTGGGCTGAGGTTAAACTATTTGATATCTATGAATGCAACAGAGAAGTAGTATATAGGTGTTAATGATATTTTACATATGCTTTCATAGGTGTTTAGTCATGGATAAACACACACACACACACACACCCTTCCAAACAAATGTCGCAAATGCCCTCATGATCTCCATTCTCTTCGGTAACCCTTTAAAATCAAGTATGATCTCTGCCAGACCAAATGAGGGTCTTCTTTAAATATATAATTAACTTATGTATATATTTTGGCTGTGCTGGGTCTCTGTAGCTGCATGCAGGCTTTCTCTAGTTGTGGCAAGAGGGGGCTACTCTTCATTGTGGAGTTCAGGCTTCTCACTGTGGAGCTTCTCTTGGTGCGGAGCACAGGCTCTGGGCACACAGGCTGCAGCAGTTGCAGCAGGCTGGCTCAATAGTTGTGGCTTACAAGCTTAGTTGCTCCTTGGAGTGTGGACTGTTCCCAGACCAAGGATCAAACCCGTGTCCCCTATGGGCAGGCAGATTCTTATCCACTGCACCACCAGGGAAGTCCAAGGGTCTTTTCTTCTGTAACCCCGGGGCCCCTCTCTGGGCTTTCTTAAACCAAAGGGCAATTTTTTCCTTTCTGAGATGAATTTCATGGTTCTCTAGGGATGAGAAAGCATTTTCAGTCAGGTTTTAAAAAAATGTAGTTTAGACCTTTTATTTTGAAGTATAGTATATGTAAATGTACAGGGAGGTACACTGAATTACCACATGTAAATCCCTGGTGGCTCAGATGGTGAAGAATCTGCCTGCAATGCGGGAGACCGAGTTCAACCCCTGTGTTGGGACGATTCCCTGGAGGAGGGCATGGCAACCCACCCCAGTATTCTTGCCTGGAGAATCCCCATGGACAGAGGAACCTGACGGGCTACTGTCCGTGGGGTTGCAAAGAGTTGGACACGACTGAGCCACTTTCACTTCAACTGCCAGGAACACCTACACCTCAACCCCTCTCTCCCCTTCTAGTCACTCTCCATCCTGCATAAGACCTGTTTTCCTGACACTAACACTGTTTAATAGTTTAGTTTTGTCAGGCAGACTCTTTTTTTTTCCAGACTTTAAAAAATACATTGTATTTTAAATATCAAATTCTACTTTAGTGACAGAGACCTAATATATGTCTTTTATTTCTATGGCTCTTATTATCTGTTACATTTGACTTTTTTCAGACAGACTTTTAGAAAAGCGTTTTCTCCCTGATCCATCTTTCTGTGACCATGGACACGTGTACAGAGAAAAATTTACACACACCCACTCACCTCCCATATTTCCTTGAGTATAAGAGCCATGTCAGTTTACACCTTGACATTTCTGAGTCAGGATGTATCTTATGTTTGAGAGAGTTGCTTAACACAGAATGACTCCCCACCCTCATCCCAGCATGCATTAAATTAACAGTGTGTCTCATGGCAGAGTAAACACAATGTAGACAGCAACATTTTTCTAGTCTGATGGTCTTCCTGGAGGAGGGGGCCTGGGTGGGGAGAGACCGAGCTTTCCAAGGAGTTTCTGGAAGAGGCAAGACTGATCAAAGAAGAGCAGGCTCCAGGTGTGTGGCCCAGACTGTCCCTGAAGGGCCATTGTGGGCAAGAGGGAGCAACCTGGTTCCCTGGGACACTCAGGCTGCAGGCTGACCCCGCCATCATGTCACCATTCTAGCATTTTTGCCTTTGTGGGCCTCTTCCATAATTAAAAAGAACAAGATATAATTGACATACAACATGATATTAGCTTCAGGTGTACAACATACTGATATATTTGTATATATTTCAAAATAATTACCCCAATAAGTCTAGCTAATATCTGTTATCACACATAGTTACAGAATATTTTTCCCTTGCTGAGTGAACTTTTAAGACCTACTCTCTCAGCAACTTTCGAATACAGTATTATTAATTATAGTCACCATGCTTATACATGTACATTATATCCCCAGGATTTATTTATTTTATGACTGAAAATTTGTACCTTTTGACTCTCTTCACCCATTGTTCAGTCTCCTCACCCCATGTCTGGGAACCACCAGTCTGCTCTCTGAATCAGTGAACTTGGATTTCTGTTTTCAGATCCCGCATGTGAGTGAGATCATCATATAATATTTGTCTTTCTCTGACCTATTTCTTTTAGCTGAATGCCCTCTAGGTCCATCCATGTTGTTGAAAATGGCAAGATTTCATTCTTTTTTTTATGGCTGAAAATATTCCATTTTGTACAAAATTTACAAAATATTCACACACACACATGCATATATATACCACATCTTCTTTATCCATTCATCCATTGATAGACATCCACTGATGCCTTGGCCCTCCTAATTTTAAAAGAAGTTAAATGTACCTGCGGGCCTCGTGGGCAGCTCGGACAGGCCAGCACCGAACTAGGTGGCCGTGGACCCTGGGCACTCCCTGTCCCTTCTGCAGGTGCCGAGGCTTTCTGGTTGGTAGCTCAGGACCAAGACAATGACGAGCTGAAATATGGGATTAGTGGCTCCAATGCCTACTTCTTTAATGTCACCTCAAATACTGGGGAAGTGAAGCTGGCCAGCCCTCTGGACTATGAGGTAAAGGAAAACAGCTTGGGAAGGCCTTGTGAGGGGTAGGGTGGTGGGCAGGGCCCTGGCGGACACCCAAGCAGGGCTCACCTTGGTGCCTGTCTCTCTGCCCACTGCAGACGCTCTACTGGTTCACCATCACCATCTCCGTGAGCGACAGTTACAACAACCAAGTGAGTCAGCAGCGGGAGGGAAGGGTGATGGTCCCAGGATCAGAGGACAGGGGCCTGAGGGACCACGGCTAGTGGTGTCCCGACCTCAGACAAGCAGAGTGAGCATCAGTTAACAAAAAACAAGTTGAATGTTTATTTTTATCAACATTATACTTGTCCATTTTTCATCATACAGTGTTACCAAGATTTTAGTATTTACTATTAATTTGCTTTAATTATATGCATATGTTTATATATATATATATGGTGTATCTATTTTGCATATCTACTGTTTGTAGATATACTGTTTATACATTTGTATATCTACTGTTATCATGAATTGCATTATTAATTCATATTAATATGTGTATTAATAAGAAAACAGATGCCAAATAACTCCCTACCTTCTCTCCTCTGAGATCATCATTTTCAACTCCTTTGACTAATGGGCTGGTCTCAGTGTTCATGTTTCTCAATACCACGCTTATACAGCTACGTCTGTGTCTGTGAAAGTTGGGGGTTTTCTCTTTATGACCTGTTCCTTAAAACCTACACATTAAAAGATGACTTGGATATTCATAAATACTTTATAAGAGAGATACTTTCTCTCTGTAATACTTCCCAACCCACTCCCAACTAAAGTATCCACCGTCACTGTTTCTTATCCCTCGCTAAGCACTGGCATACATATATGCATCCATGGAAGAAAGATTGTAGTTTTCGGTGTATTTTCTTAAACCCGAATGGAATCCTACTGCCTGTATGGTCTTGCACTGACTTGTCCACTCAACAATCAGCTTTGGAGCCTTTCTGAATCTGCACACAAGTCTCCCATTTCCTGTATGTCTATGGCCCAGTGTGGGACGTACCATGGTGCTTAGCTGGTCTCCTCAACACTTAGGTTGTTCACAGCTTTATTTTGTGGCTAACAAAGCTAAAAGGAAGATTCTTGTAATAAGACTGCTATGTTTTAGATTTCTTAAATGACCTAAAGTACTCTCCAGTGGTTCAGCAAACATGTGGAAAGAGAGAAAGAGAAACTAAATAAGGGGTAAATCTGCATGAAGAGTATCAGGAGTTCTTTGTTCTGTACTTGCAACTTTTCCGGCATTTGAAATGGTATCAAATAGAGAGTCACCCCAGACACTGCCTGATTGTTCTCCTGAGACGCTATGCCAACTTGCATTCCTGTCCAGGCACTTCTGAATTTGTTTTCCCAAACTCCCACGTTTTCTGGCTCACCTGGGCTTCTGACTTGCAGGTGCAGAGGGAAATGCAGGTGATCGTAGAGGACAGAAATGACAATGCGCCTGTTTTCCAGAGCATAAGCTTCTCCGCCAACGTCAGCGAGGTAACATCTGCCTTACCAGGGTGGGTGTATAGAATGCAGGCATCCTACAAATCTGCTCAGAGTGGGAAGGACCAGAGACAGTCAGCAGGTCATCCAGGATTGGGAAGAGTGCCTCCTAGAAAGGGCAGCCGCAGGAACCAAATTCAGGGGGTTGCATGTAACCCCATGTACAATGGTTACAGCAACATTTTTCAATCCATCACACTGGATTGGAGTTCTTTAAGTTATGATCATCCCAGATGGAGAGGAAGAAATTGATTTTCTCATGTGTCTGGACATTTGAATGGTCTATCTGTCTTCAAACATGGCTGGATCTAGGCACTCAAGCCAGTCATCAAGAAGAGACTTCTCTCCGCCTTGCACCTCTGTGACTCTTGCTGCCTTCATCCTGGGCTTGGGGGAGAAGTTCTCTCTCGTGATGATGAAAGTGCCCCAGCAGCTCCAGGCTCACATCCCACTGGCTTTGAATTGCAACATAGATTGTCTCTTTCTCAGTGGTCCCAACCAACACCCCAGGGATGACTCTCATTGACCCATTTTGGGTCACGTGCATGTGCCACCATTGTTTACTGGGCTTCCCAGCTGGCTCTAGTGGTAAAGAATCCACCTGCAGTGCAGGAGATGTAAGAGACACAGGTTTGATCTCTGGGTCGGGAAGATCGCCTGGAGAAGGAAATGGCAACCCACTCTGGTATTCTGGCCTGGAAAATCCTGTGGACAGAGGAACCTGTTGGGCTATAGTCCATGGGGTCACAAAGAGTCAGACATGACTGAAGCAACCTAGCATGCATGCAGTTGAGGGGTGTGGAATGCTCCAGTTGTCAAAGTCTGCATCATAGGCCTTCCCCTTTAGCAAGGATGACAGCCTGACTTGAACTGCATGGGCAGGGAGGAGGTTCTCCAGTCGTCCACAAGCAGGAAACACAACACTCCTGAGTCTTCATTGCTACATGGATTCAAAGACCTGAGAGGTGTGCCCTACCCCCCAGGCCAGACAAGAGGCTGGTGAGATCCAGACAGACCTTCAACAGGCTCTACTGAATGCCTACTATGTGTCTGGCACTGTCCTTGGTGCTGAAGATATCTGGCAATGATAGACTTGGTTGCCACCTTCAGTAGCTCACATTGTAGTGAAGATCACAGACACTAATGAACAAAACATTAAGCAGATAGGATTATTTCAGAGGTGTTGTGCTCAATGAAGAGCATAAGGGGTTGCTTTTAGGTTGAGCCAGTCAGGAAAGTCTTCTCTGGGTGGGTGACACCTGAGCAGAACTAAATGTCAAGGAGCCTCCCTGGGCTGCTCCAGGAAAAGGATTTTCCAGGCAGGGAATAGCAACTGCTGTGAGGTGTGAATCAGCCTGGAGTGTTGTAGGCATAGCTAGAAAGCTGCTGTGGATGGAAGGTGGAGTGTGAGAAACAGGTGAGGTCAGAGAGGTGGACCTGACCTGAGAGTGATGTGGTCTGGTTCAGGATTTTCAGAGATCTCTCTGGCCACCTTGTGGAATTAGTGAGTGTGTGGCCAGGTCCTGGGGCAAAGGCATCTGAAAGAAACTTTCAGCTCTGAAGAGTACTGTCTGCAACCTGGGCTGGAGGCTACAGAGAACCCACAGGGAAGTTTAAGCAGGGGAGTGGCAAAACCTGAGTTCTGGAATGATCATTTATACTGGCCCTGAGGGGCTCAGCAAATCAGAAGCTAGTTCATGTGGCGAGGGGGCTCCATCAGGGAGAGGAGAAGTGGGAACTCTGCTTCCTGCCGATGTACAGATGCCCCAAGAGGCCCAGCCCGGGCGAAGAAAAGGGGGCCACCTGTGGAACACTGGGCTTCAGGTTCTGGAAGGTCTGTCACTATCCCCGTGGTAGGGCTGTGGGCCCTGGAACTCCAGGTGGGGGTATGTGCTTGGGCATGAAGAAAATGGATTGGAACTCAGAGTTGATGAAACCTTTTGTATTAGAGGGGCTTCCCCGGTGGCTCAGAGGTTAAAGCATCTGCCTGCAATGCAGGAGGCCTGGGTTCAATTTCTGGGTCGGGAAGATCCCCTGGAGAAGGAAATGGCAACCCACTCCAGTATTCTTGAGAATCCCATGGATGGAGGAGCCTCAGTCCACGGGGTCACAAAGAGTCGGACACGACTGAGAGACTTCACTTTCACTTTCTTTTGTTACAGACCTTGCCGGTGGGCTCCCTGGTGTTATCTGTGCAGGCCACGGACAAAGACACAGGCTCGGCCGGCGCGGTGGTATACTCCATAGAAAAGGTGAGAGTGTATGGTCCACGTGGGAGTGTGGGCGCTGCCGCTCCTCGTGGCCACCAGGGGGCAGCATCTCCCACACAACCTGCAGGGACCTTCCAGCCCAGGAGCTCTGCCATGGCCCAGCCCTGGTCCCCACACCATCCTCTGGCCCCCTCTGGCCCCCTCTGGCCCCCTCTGGCCCCATTCGGTCCAGTCGCCTAAGAAGGGTATCTGCTGCAGACTGAACCCTTCTCCCCACCCTTTCACCTGGAGTGCTGAGGCAGTATCTTGCCCATTTCCCAGAGGCAGAAACTGAGAATCAGAGAGGTTATGTGACCTGGTGAGGTCAAGAGCAAAGCCAGGATTCGACCCCAGGCCTCTGAGAGGAGGTCCTAGGGGCAGAGCCATCCTGGGGCAGCCTGGCCTGACTGTGCTATGCCTCAGGTCATTCCTGCCACGGAAGGCAGTGAGTACCTCTTCAGGATCCTACCCAATGGTTCCATCATCCTCAATGGCAGCCTCGACTACAACAGCAAGAGTTCCTTCTATCAGCTGGAGCTGAAGGCCTGTGTGAGTAGGGGCGCTGGTGGGAGCTGGGGGCATGGGGACCCGAGACCCAGATTCATGGAGACCTGTTTCCCGGCAGGACTCGGGTGGCCTGTACAACAATCACACCGTCATCCAGTGCTCCTCATCTGTCTTCGTGTCCATCTCTGTAATCGACAAGCCAGACCTGGACCCCCAGTTTGTTAGGGAGTTTTACTCAGCCTCCGTGGCTGAGGATACACCCCAGGTATGCTGGGCACCTGGGGGAGGGCCTGGGGGGAGCTGAGTGGTAGGGAAAGGGTCTGGCTACTGACCGTGCCTCCCTGCAGGGAACCTCGGTGCTGAAGGTGGAGGCCATGGATGGTGACAGAGGCGTCAATGACCCTGTGATCTACAGCATCTCCAGTGAGAACGGGATGTCCCCAGGCTGGGGCTGGGGCAAGGGAAGGGGTGGGGGTTCCGTCAGAGCCACCGGAAGGAGCTGCTCCTGCTGCTTCTTCCCAGATTCCACAAGGCCTGGCTGGTTTGATATTGGCAAGCAAGATGGGGTGATCACAGTCAACAGTCCCCTGGACAGAGAGCAACTGCTAGAGGAGGATGAGGAAGTGCAAGTGCAGGTCACGGTGAGTGAGGGGGCCACTGCCCTCTTTGCATCCCCGCTCTCTGCACCCCTACTCTCTGCACCCCCACTTTGACCTTTGATCTCAGCTCTCTCAGAATGCTGGTTCTCTGACCTCTGCCTTCCGGCTTCAACTCTGCTCTCAGGCTACCGAGACGCACCCCAACATCCACGGGCAGGAGGCCAAGGCGAGCATATGGGTCACGCTGAGAGTAACAGACGTCAATGACCACGTACCTGAGTTTTACAACTGCAGCCTCCAAGACTGCACATTCACTCCCAACGAGACTCAAGTCAACTTCACTGGCTACGTGGATGAGCACGCCTCCACGCGCATCCCCATTGAGGACCTCACCATGGTGGTCTACGACCCAGACAAGGCAGGTGCACCCAGATCATAGGCAGGGTGGGCGGAAGTGATGATGGGGGATCACTGGGGAGGGGAGGTGGCGAGTGACCAGCAGAGCACCGACCATGGTACACAGTGTCACAGTGGGTGACAGCAGTGCCAACCATGCGTGGAGGTGACAATCAGAGTTTGAATGACATTTGGAACTTCTGAGTGATGCTGAGCTGGTGGGAGGTCTTGTGTTCAGGGTGGAGCTCAGTGGTGGAATGGAAAGGCAGGATGCTGGGTAATGTTGAGTGGAATGTCACTTTCGGTGGTGGTGTGTAGAGGGTAGTGATGGGTAGATGGTGAAGTTGAGGGGAGCTGGTATTGGATATTGGGGGATGTGGGAGGTGTTGAGCACGGATGCTTCTAAATGGGTGTCAAATTGGAAGGCATTCTTGGGAGAGGTTGGGATTGAGTGGTGGATGATTTGGGTAGTACTGAATGCTGAATAAGTACAGTGGTAGTGACAATGAGTTGATACAAAGTGTTGAGTGGGGGATGATTTTGGGTGGTGGTGGTGGTTGGGTGGTGTGTGGAGTTTATGGTTGGCATTAAGTGGAGAGGGTATGGAGCAGAAGGGGCGTGTGGGTAATGGGCCAATGTTGGGCACTGATGGTGTTTGGTGTTGGAGTGCGTGGTGGAGGGTGGCTGGTACAGAAGACTCAAAGGGAGTGAGTGGTGTGTGTCCAGGCTCTGCAGCCCAGGCTGGGGCCCACAGTGCCTCAGGGAAGTCTTCTTCTGATGAGCCCACATCTACAGAGACTAGTGACCAGTCCACCCTCCCAGGGTCTGTGGCCAGGGATTGGGGGAAAGACGCAGGAGGGTACACTGCAGGACGGGGGTCCCTACTTACAGCCCACCTCTACAGGGCAGCAATGGCACCTTCCTGCTGACCTTGGGGGGCCCGGATGCCGAAGCCTTCAGCGTCTCCCCGCAGCGGGCAGCGGGCTCAGTGGATGTGCAGGTGCTGGTGAGGGAGCCATCGCTGGTGGACTACGAGAGGCAGTCCGTGATGCTGGTGCAGGTGAGCGGTGCTCGGCGGCCCAGGGGAGCCAGCCACGGGGCGCTCCCACCCCCACGCCGCTTCTCTTCCTCTGTCCTTAGGTCACAGCCACTGACTCTGTCAGCGGGAACGCCTCTGTCGCCTCGGTGACCATCCACCTTCGAGACACCAATGACCACAGGCCCACGTTCCTCAGCAGCATGTACAACCTCAGCGTCTTTGAGCACAGTCCTGTCGGCTATGTGGTCACCGACAGCATCCGCGTGAGTGACGGGACAGGGCTGGACTGGGCTGGGAGAGGCGTGGAGATGGGCAGGCCTGGGGCTGGCCCTGCCAGAGTCTCTGCATCATCTGGGGTCATCGGATCCCAGCAAGCGTGCATGTACATGTGAGTGTGCGAGGGTGAGCGTGTCAGTCTGAATAGTCAAGGGCTTCTCCCTTCGGCTCAGGAAGCAAGCCTGCCCTGTCCTCATCAATTACACGGTCAGCAGCGAGGGCATGGCTTCTGCTCAGTGTCCCATTTCCTGTCTCTCTGCCTCGCAGGCCTCCGATCCCGACACAGGAGAGGGGGGCCGCGTCACCTACAGCCTGCTTCCAGGGAACGGGTAACGTCTCTGATGGGAGCGGGGCAGGTGGTAAGGGGGACCCAGGTCCGCCTCTCTGCCTCACAGTGGGGCTAGAGGAGCCAGATAAAATATAGGGTACCCAGTTACATTTCAATTTCAGATAAATAAATTATTCCTTTTTTTGTTGTTGTTGTGTAAGTAGGTTGCAAATATTCCATGGGACGTCCTAAAATACTTTTCATTGTTTATCTGAAATTCAAATTGAAGTGGGCATCCTGCATCTTTTTTCGCTCCATCTGGCCGCAGGGCGGACATCTTTGCAGTGGATCCAGACTCGGGGAAGGTGACGGTGAGAAACAGCGAGCTGCTGGACCGGGAGAAGCAGGCTGTGTACTACCTCACGCTGCAGGCCACGGACGGCGGGAACCTGTCGTCCTCGACCACGCTACAGATCCACGTGCTAGACGTCAATGATAACAGTCCCGTGGTCAGCGGCTCCTACAACATCTTTGTCCAGGAGGAGGACGGAAATGTCTCCGTGACCATCCAGGTGCGAGCCAGCCTGAAACTGGTGGGCGGAGGGAACAGGCCCAGGGCACCAAGCCTGGCTCTGTGGTCATGTTGGCCCTGTGCTGGAATCTGGGCTCTGCTGTGTAGCCCTGAGAAAGTCACTCAGTCTCTCTAGGCCTCCATTTCTTCTTTGGAAAATAAGGTCAATCATAGACCTTATTCCCAGGGTCATAAAGGATATAAAGTACTGCCTAGCACAGAGCAAGCCCTCAAAAACCACACTGCTCTTTAAAATGCAGGTCCCGACCTCACTCCAAAAAGGATTTGGGTGGCTTAGATTTAAAAGTATAATAAAAGAAATGAAGAAAAAGAGAAAATAAACACAAATCATGTCCAACTCTATGTGACCCATGGACTGTAGCCCACCAGGCTCCTCCATCCATAGAATTGTCCAGGAAAGAATATTGGAGTGGGTTGCCATTCCCTTCTCCATGGGATCTCCTGACCCAGGGATTGAACCCAGGCCTCCTGCATCACAGGGAGATTCTTTACCATCTGAGCTACCAGGTGGTGTAAGCACAAAGGCAGGGTTAAACCCGAAGCCATACAATTGCTAGGAGAGGGCTGAAAACTCAGTTGTGAGCTTCATAATGGCCAGAGCAAAAATGGAAATGAGACCAGTGGCCAGGTTCTCAGAGACGAGGAGATAAGAACCAACTGTTGGCTCCAGAGGAACGCTGGGGAGAAGCTCCTGCACCGAATCATCGATAAGGACGTCTTGTGAGAAGCAGGAAACAAAGTCTTCAGAATGACAATCATGTGGCCACGGGGCCCTCCCGTCTTTCTGGGGCTTGTGGTTTCCTGATCTCTTGATAACCTTGTGAAGTAGCTGCTCTAATGGTCCCCATTTCACGGAAGGAGAAAACAGGCTTAAAGAGGTTAAGTGACTTTCCTGTGGCTGTACAGCCAATGAGTGGCAGTGCTGAAACCTGGGTCTTTCTCCATGCATCTCAATGCTTCTCACCCTGGTCTGAGAGCTCTTTGGGGGTAGGAGCATCTCAGATATGCTGCTGGAACCACAGTGCCCGGTTTCAGCCCTGAGAAGTGCTTGGCGAATCAGCCGGCCTGAGTTCAGAGTGCTGAGGGATGAACAACCAGAGTGTTTCATTTCATAAACAAGAACCCGACAGATCTAAAACAAAAAGAGCTGAAGGTGTCAGTATGCAAGGGAGGAGACGAAAGAATTGGGTCCAAGTCAGACTAGCCCAGCTCTGGATTCAAAGCCACATTTGCTGAGCACTTACGTGCAGCAGGCCCTTTGCTGAGCCCTGGGTCCTCTGAGATGAATTCACCATAATTCCTGCTTCCAGAGAGGGTGGCAGACCATCACGCAAGGGTGTCACTTGTGCTGTGTGGAAGGCGGCACAGGGGTGGGGGAAGCCCCGCGGAGGGACCAACCTGACCTGGAGTCAAGCAGACACAGTGTCGAAGGCATTCGTGTGTGAGCGCAAAGCCCTGATGGCAGGGGAGAGCCTCTTGGGCTCTCTGTGCCCAGTCACCCTAAAGGCACACCAAGCGTGTGCTCAGGAGCCTGGCAGGACAGGAATACACACACACAGATTGGGTGAAGAATTTCAGCTACTTAAAAAAAATAATAAAGCACTGAAGTAGTCATGATGAATCAGAATCTCATTGGACTTCACACTTACTTTTTTGGCTGCACCATGTGGCCTGTAGGATCTCAGTCCCTCTACCACCCCCACAGCCAGGGACTGAATCTGGGCTCCAGGAGGCAAAGTCCAGAATTGTAACCACCAGGCCACCACGGAATTCCCCTACATTTACTTCTGTTGGTTAATTTTTACGTTTGACTGTCTTTAGTATATTGCCCCCACACCTCTCACCTCGCTAGAATATCAGCTCCATACGGGAACTGTCTTGATCACAGCTCTAGTCCCAGTACCTAGAACAGGGCTGGGCATGTGGTAGGTAAACATGTGTGGGATGAAGGAATGACCTCAGTGTTTAAGACCTCAGAAGGTCTTGCAAGCTCTTGTTGGTCCTGTCCTCTTAACTGGGAGACAGGAGCTGGGAATTGGGGAGAAGCCCTCTGATTTTAGGAGGGGGAGGCCCATGGGTGGGCAAGCACCTGATGGCGGGCATCCCAACCCTGCTCACCTGCCCAGGCTCACGACAATGACCAGCCAGACACCAACAACAGCCTGTTGCACTTCAGCCTCCTGCCCAGCCCCTTTAGCCACAACTTCTCAGTGGACCCCGACAAAGGCATTCTCAGAAACCTGGGGCCCTTGGACCGAGAGGCCATCGACCCTGCTCTGGGGGGCCGCATCGTGCTGAGCGTGAACGTGTCTGACTCTGGCGAACCTGCCCTCTGGACCACAGTCTGTGTCACCATCACCGTGGAGGTAAGGCCCGGCTCAGTTGGGGACGGGGTTTGGGATGAACCCTGTATTGGGAGGCTCCCGAGAAGGTGGCCTGTTCTGCCTCCTCCCAGCTCAAATCACATTTCTGCCCTTGCAATATGGTGGGTAAAAGAGTTCTGGAGCCAAGCTGATGGGTTAGAGTCCTGGCTCATTGGTTGTGTAACCTTAGGCAATCAGTCAGCCTCCCTGTGTCCTCAACTTCCTCATCTGTAAAATGGGGATGAAAATAATATGAGTTAATAAATGGAAAGTGTTGCAAAGAATGCCCGGCCTGGAGAAAACACTCAGTGCACACCTGGCCCTGCAAGGGAGCGGGGGTTAGCTCCATCATATTGATCAAAAAACTAAGGCGCACAGAGGTTCAGTAGCTTGCCTGGGTCACAGAATGGGGCTTTGAATTCAGTCTGGTTCTAAGGCTGCTGTCCGGCCACAAGCACCTTATGTCCACGATGTAGTTGGCGCCCCCTTGGGTTTTGCAGTGCACAGCCTGCACCACTGTACACAGCAGTCTTGTTTCCCACTGGGTTGGGATGTGACACTTTCCTACAAGGGTCAGAATGTGATATCAGGGAAAACAGAAACAGAAGATATCAGAAGCCAGGTGAGGTCTCACCAGCTGTCTTTGGGG
>NW_011494810.1:3331235-3347114 GCF_000754665.1 Bison bison bison | reverse complement strand
TTTGGGGGTCGGGGGCAATAGGCCATAAAGAAGGAAAAAAGCAAAACTGCCTTTCTTGAGCCATCAGGGTTCTTTCACACCCATGAGCCCTGTGAGTAGGGATGATGACCCCAATCTGCAGATGAAGACACGGAGGCTCAGAGAGGTCAGAGTCACACACGAGGAAGAGATGGAGCTGGGTTGAACTTGGAGCTGTGCTTGTAGCTCCTCCTGTGAGGACGACCTTGAGAAGGCAGCTGGCCATGGGCATGGGGCAGTGATGCCATCTCTGGGAAATCTCCATCAGAAATTCCACCTGGTTAAGAAGGAGAGGGCTCTGGTTTTCAAAGATGTCCGTCCTACCATTATTTAGAAAAAGCCCAAAGCAAAAGTCCATGAGCCGCCCTGGGGAAGGACCCGGAGAGCCAAGAGCACTCAGTATACCAGCGTCAGGGGAGGAGGTGCAGGCGGAGTTGGCCTGATGCTGTGACACAGGAGCAGCACTCTGCGTCGGTGACCAGAGAGGCCACTGGAAAGGGAAGGCGAGAACAGAATGCAGTGGGCATCCGAGGGCAGGACCAGGTCCAGCCCTGGCATATGCCCCCAGCGCCTCCCCACCTGAGCTCAGAGCGAGTGTGGTGGGGCCAACCAAGGGTAGGAGGGACAGGAGGAAGGAGGGGACCAGGAAAAACTTGGGTATTTGTGGGATCATGGTGGTCTTGGGACCAACACAGTAAATCCGAGAGATGGGGAGTCAAGCTGGGCCAGGCAGGGACACAGGTGGGGATGCAGAACCATCCTCTGGAGAGCAGGGTCTGAGACAGCTATGAGTGGTGGGCAGGGAAACATAGCGTGCACCCAACTTCAGAGGGCCTGCCGTGGACCTGGGAGCCCCAGGGGGTGGGGTCTGGGCTAGCTCTGTCCTCAAGTCTGTTTCATCATTTCTGAAGTGGGCAGCGCTGTCTGAGGAGAGGGACAGAGAGAATGGACCGCAGGTCAGGGGAAATATTAGCTTCTCAGGCTATGTCTGGGGAGGCCCAATCCGGGGGCCTGAGTTCCCTGGGCTCAGAACTGCCTCTGTCTGCAGGACATCAATGATAATCTGCCCATCTTCAACCAGTCCAGATATTCCTTCTCAGTGAGGGAGAGAGACCCAGGTAAGTCCTCCCTGGGGCTCCCTGGGTAAGTCAAGGGCAGGCCTGAGGCCCCCAAGGTGGGTGAGGATGGAGGATGCCTCCGGTGGCCGCCAGGCCGGGGGTCCTTCTGCACTCTGCCCCTCATCCACAGGAGTGCAGTTGGGCATGGTGGAGGCCTGGGATGCAGACCAAACGGAAGCCAACAATCGTATCAGCTTCAGCCTGTCAGGGAGCGGCGCCAACAACTTCATGATCCGAGGCTCAGTGCTGGGGTCTGGGCAGGCAGTGGGCCGCCTCTCGTTGCCCTCGGATGTGAGCCTGGACTACGAGACACAGGCCTCCTTCAGTCTGATCGTGAGTGCCGAGAACGCGGACGCCCAGGGGCGTGAGACTACAGCAGAAGTCCTTGTAACTGTGGAGGACGTGAATGACGTGCCACCCACCCTGGACTCAGCCTCGCTCCAGGGCATCCGGGTGGCCGAGAATGGCTCGCAGCACGGCATTCTGGTCAACGTGGTGGCCCAGGACAGGGATACCATGTCCCAGGTGGAGGTACAGCTCATGAATGTCATCTGCACCAAGGCTGGAGTTGACGTGGGCAGCCTGTGCCACGGCTGGTTCTCTGTGCTGGCCAACGGCTCAGTGATCATCAACCAGAGCGAGGCCATCGACTATGAGGCCTGTGACTTGGTCACGCTGGTCGTGCGGGCCTATGACCTCACAACAGACCCCCGCTTCCAGGCCTACAGTGACAATGGTGAGGCAGCCTGGCCTGCAGGGCTCAGCAGGCTGCAACACAGGGGCTGTGGGGAAGGACTGGAATTTGTAAGGTCGGGGTTCAAATCCTGGCTCCAGCCCCGGCCAGCTGTGCCCCTGGGAAAGTCACGACACTGCCCAGAACTTTAGTTGCCCCATCGGTCAAGTGGAGTTGGGTAGTAGGTTGCCTATGAAGAGTACATGAGAATATGTATGGAAGGCATTGAGTGCAGTGCTTGGCATGCTGTTGTTGTCCAGTTGCCCAGTCGTGTCTGACTCTTTGCGACCCCATGGACTGCAGCATGCCAGGCCTCCCTCCCCCTAACCATCTCTCCCAAATTTGCCCAAGTTCATGTCCATTGCGTTGGTAATGCCATCCAGCCATCTCATCCTCTGACTCCCTCTTCTCCTCCTGCCTTCAATCTTTCCCAGCATCAGGGTCTTTTCTAATGAGTTGGCTGTTCACATCAGATGAACAAAATACTGGAGCTTCAGCTTCAGCATCAGTCCTTCCAACGAGTATTCAGGGTTGATTTCCTTTAAGATCGACTGGTTTGATCTCCGTGTTGTCCAAGGGACTTTAGCACTTAATGCTGTGATGCTGAGAGGCAGTGTAAAGAGACTTCAGAGCCACGTGTGTGCTCAGATCCCACGTCTGACACCAAGTAGCAATAACAGTCACATCAACAGCCAGCATATATTGAATCCTTACTACAGCCCAGCCTATGCTAGGCACCTTGCAAGCATTTCACCATTTTACTCCCACACAATCCATGTGGTAGGTGATCCCTAGCCAATTTTATAGATGAGGAAACTGAGGTACAGAACGGGCAGTTCAATAATGTAGCTTACACAGCTAACCAGGGCCAGAATAATGTTGTGGCCAGGTGGGACATACCTGGGCTGGGCTCAGTCCTGGCCCAGTGGTCTCACTGTGTGACTTTGGACAAGTTGCTTATCCTCTCTGAGGTCTGGGGAGAATGCTCCCTCCTACACAGGCCAGAGGAGACTGAGTTAGTAGGGGAGGGGTCTGACCGTGGGTGATGCATGGGAGGGAGGCTGCTGGGAACAAGCCTGAGGACCAGGCTTTGTGGGTCAAGTCTTGCTTAGAGACCAAAGCCAGCCAATCTTTTCCCTCTAGGAAGCCTCCCCATCACCATCGAGGATGTGAATGACAACGCGCCTTATTTTCTGCCTGAGGATAAGACTTTTGGTAAGCTGCAAGCCCCTTCCTCCCCACCCACACTGTACTCTGCCAGAACTACCTTTGGGCAACTCCCACAGATGCTGCTCAGACCCCAGGTGTGCCTCTGGAAAGGGAGGAAGGCCTCCAGCCCTGTCTCTCTCTCAGGGATTCAACAGGAGGAGAGACCCGAGTTTTCACTCTATCTCTGTCCCAACTCACATCTGACCCTGGGCCCGGCCCTCCTTCTCTGGCCTCAGTTTCCCCATCTGCACAATGGGGGGTGGAGGACCTGCTAACTAGCGGCTCAGGGGTAGCTGTAATGGGGGTCTGGCAGTAGAGAGCTTAAGGGCAGGTTTGGAGGGATGCGCCCCGAGCTGGGCTTATTATGGTCAGCAGTTGGCCCAGGGGGCACTGGCCCTGATGCCACTGACCTCTTCCTGTCTACACTTGCAGTGATCATCCCAGAACTCGTCATGCCCAACCAGCAGGTGGCGTCCGTCCGGGTAAGTCCCTGGCTCCAGCTGTTGTCAGTCACATCAGCCCCAGGAGACACAGGGCCTAGGCCTGTGGGTCTTTCAGCCATCCTCCAAATGTTTAGACACTAGAAAGAAAATGTATTAACTCTCCGGGATGGAAATGAAGCACCTGCTTAATTGATATCATTAAACTCCATTAATTGTTAAGTGTGGTATTCATAAACAATTCATGACCCTAAAAACCACTTGCAGTGCTTTTCTTCAGAATTCTGGACTATTACAGAGAAATCACAATAACTGTAAATTAAACAAGTTCCTCGTATTAAATAATTTCCAGAGCAAGCTGCAAAAATGCTTTCAATTTTTATAGCAGTGGATGTGTTTATATTAGAGGGTGGTAGCTGTCCCCGCAGTGGGTGGGGCTGAGGCCTCCCCCACAGCCCTGGGGCCTGGGTCTGGCCAGGCCTTTTAACTGAGCTGGGGAGCTGTTGTGCCTTTTAGGAACTCACTTTCCCTTCCAGACAAGAAGCTGTCAGCTCTTGGCAGTGACTCCTTAGGGTTCAGGCGCTTTATATGTGGGTGGCCCTCCTTGAGCTATGGAAAGGGCATGGGTGTGGAGATGGGTGGGTCTGGCCCTCCCCACTTACAGCCGAATGTGCCCTGGGGAAGACAGGTCTCTGTCAGAACCCAGTGTCCTCCCATAAAAGGGGAATAGTAATTCTCCCTTTCTGGGCCTTCCCAGGTGGCGCTAGTGGTAAAGAACCCGCCTGCCAATGCAGGAGACATAAAGATGTGGGTTTGATCCCTGGGTTGGGAAGATCCCCTGGAGGCAGGCATGGCAACCCACTCCAGTACTCTTGCCTGGAGAATCCCATGGACAGAGGAGCCTGGCGGGCTACGGTCCATGGAGTCGCAGAGTTGGACACGACTGAAGCCACTTAGCACTCATGCAATTCTTCCTCTCTAGGTTCTTTCTAGGCTCAAAGGGTCAGTTTTCCAATCTTCAGCCCTGGCTGAAGACGTTCATTCCAACGTCAGGAGTGTGGCCCTGGCTTTGAACAATTTTCTTTAAATCAACTCCCTTTTGAAACGTCAACACCAGCTTTAGCCTCATCCTGAACAGTGACATCAGTGGCCTCACGGCTCTGTGTGTTGGTCGTATTCTTCTCCGAAAGGCACTAGAGTGAATAAAAATGCCTCATTTCATGGTCCGCTGGGGGAATTCATACTCCTGTTAGCGAGTGCTGAAAGGAGGGGTCTGGGGGAAGGTGCTTGGTACACAGTAGGTGCTCAGGACAACTGAGTGTTCCTAGGCTTGTGCGTGTGTGGCAGTGAGAGGGGGAACCTTCCCAGGGTGACCTTCTACCTGGGAGAGACTTGGGCAGTGACCTGTTGAGTTGAAGCAGGGACATATTCAAACACTGTTTGTTTAAAGCACTTGGTCAGTGGCCTGGGGAAGGCCAAAAGAGGTCACGGCAGGGCCAGGCTCCCAGGCTACCCTAGCTTCAGATTCCTGCTGGGGCTGGAGGGGTGCCTGGCCTGGCCCAGCCCCCACAGTGTGTTCACTCTGTCTTGCTCCCAGGCCAGAGATGACGACTCAGGGAACAACGCAGCCATCCTGTTCTCCATCTTTCAAGTGGATTTCATCGCTAAGGATGGGGCCGTGATCCCTTTTCAGGGCTTCTTCCGGGTCTCCACTTCCTCGGAGGCCAGCGTGTTCACTGGCAACATTGAGTAACTGCGGGAAGCCCCTGGACAGGGGTGGGGGAGCCAAGCGGGGCCTCAGGGCAGTGAGTCCCCCATCCTAGGAGGGGTCCAAGGGGGTTCTGAGAGGACTACAGCTTGGGTTTCAGAACTGAGTGGTGCCCTCCTACCTTCCGTAGCCTGGTGACCAGCCTTGATTCCACTCTCCAAGGCACCTACCAAGTGACGGTCAAGGCCCAAGACAGCCCTTCTGAGGGTCCTGCCCAGGAAGCCAGAATCACCCTAAACGTGAGTGTTAGGTTCTGTCTCAGTTCCCAGTGCCCTCTGCCACTCCAGGGTCCCTTGCGTCTCATCTTCCCCATGTCCCCCTCCCATAGCTCTTTACCGTGGACCAGAGTTACCGCGTGAGGCTGCAGTTCTCACTGAACAAGGAGGAGGTGGGCGCCAACTCGGACAAGATTAAGGAGTAGGTCTCAGGAGCCAGGGGGTGGGTGGCTTGTGGGGAAGAACAGGGCTTGGGAGCCTAGTCCCTGATAGAAATCTGAATGGAATATCTCTCAACCCTGTCCGTGACCCACATTTGATCTGGTCCTTGTCTTTGACCCTATACCTGTACCAGCACTTCCATTCTGCATGTGCCCAGAAGCCTATGGTTGGCTGGGCAGAGACAGGCCTAAATAGGGCTGCCACATATAGTTGCAAAGGCAGTGCACTGCACAAGGGCACTCTGCTTGCTAAGCTATAAACCCCGTCCCAGAGGAAGGGGCTTCCTTGTCTAATTTGCACAAGAGTGCTACTTGCTTAGCCAGTGGAGCTGTCCAGAGGAGGTGACCCTCACACAATCCCTAATTTCACTGCAGAGCCCTGGCCGCAGGCCTGGGCTAAGGCCCCTACCCCAACCCTCTGTGACATCTGCCCTCTTTGCAGGGCTCTTGCTCAGGCAACCAGGACTACTGTCTACATTGTGAACATTCAGGACATAGATTCCCAGGTTCGGTGAGTGCCCACTCGGTGGATGGGGCGAGGAAGACAGGATCAGCAGCAGGGGTGTGACCGGGTGGTCCTGGGCTGCGGGCTTCACCTCTGCCCCATTCCAGGGCCCGAGGACGTTCCTATCTTGATGCCTATTTTGTCTTCTCAAATGGGTCAGCCTTGACCCTTGACCAGCTGAGTATGTGAGTGGGGCTGCCCTTGGGGTGGGCAGGAGGGTAAGCAAGAAGCCTGGGGGATGCCAATGTCCCTCGGGCCTGAGCGGGGCTTTGTGGCCAGGATGATCCGGAATGACCAGGACTCCCTGACGCAGCTGCTGCAGCTGGGGCTGGTGGTACTGGTGAGTGTTGGTGGGACAGAGGTAATAGGAGAGCAGGGAGGCGGGAGACTGACCCCACAGCCTCCTCCCATCACACTGCTTCTTCTCCAGGGCTCCCAGGACAACCAAGAGTCAGAGTCACAGGACACACTCCGCAACGTCACCATAGGATTGGGAGTGGCTTTGCTGCTGGCCATTGTGATCTTTAGCACAATCATCATGTGTACCCAGAAGAGGTGCTGCTCCCATCACCCTCTGTGTCTCAAACCTCCCCTCTCTTACCACCCAAGATATCTAGGGGTAGAAAGACCTGGAGCTTAGGTGTCAGGAACATCTGTATTAAATCCCCAGTGACTCCTTAGGATCTCTTGGGTAGGTCATCTCCCCTTCCCAAGCCTCAGTTTCCTCATATGCAAAATAGGCTTGATGCTAGATTCCCCAGATCATTTCAGGGATCCACGTGCATCTCATACCAGCAGACATCTGGCATATGTTGTTGTTGTTCAGTCACTCAGTCTTGTCTGGCTGTCTGCAACCCCATGGACTGTGGCACCCCAGGCTTCCCTGTCCTTCACTATCTCCCAGAGTTTGTTCAAACTCATGTCCATTGAGTCGGTGATGCCATCCAACCATCTCATCCTCTCTTGCCTCCTCCTCCTGCCTTCAATTTTTCCCAGCATCAGGGTCTTTTCCAATGAGTCAGCTCTTTGCAGCAGGTGGCCAAAGTATTGGAGCTCCAACATCAGTCCTTTCAATGAGTATTCAGGGTTGATTTTCTTTAGGATTGACTGATTTGACCTTGCATTCTAAGACTCTCAAGAGTCTTCCCCAGAATCACAGTTCAAAAGCATCAATTCTTTGGTGCTCAGCCTTCTTTATGGTCCAACTCTCACATCCATACATGACTACTGGAAAAACCATAGCTTTGACTACAAGACTTTTGTCAGCAAAGTGATGTCTCTGCTTTTCAATATGCTGTCTAGATTGGTCATAGCTTTTCTTCCAAGGAGCAAGCGTCTTTTAATTTCATGGCTGTAGTCACTGTCCACAGTGATATGGGAACCCAAGAAAATAAAGTCTGTCACTATTTCCACTTTTTCCCCATCTATTTGCCATGAAGTGATGGGACTGGATGCCATGATCTTCATTCTTTGAACACTGAGTTTTAAGCCGTCTTTCTTTCACTCTCCTCTTTTTACCTTCATCAAGAGGCTCTTTAGTTCCTCTTTGCTTTCTGCCATTGGGCATATCTGAAGTTGTTGATATTTCTCCCAACAATCTTGATTCCAGCTTGTGAGTCATCCAGCCTGGCATTTCACGTGATGTACTTTGCATAATTTAAATAAGCAGGGTGACAATATACAGCCTTTGTGTACTCCTTTCCCAATTTTGAACCAGTCCGTTGTTCTAACTGTTGTTTCTTGACCTGCATATAGGTTTCTCAGGAGGCAGGCAAGCTGGTCTGGTATTCCCATCTCTTTAAGAATTTTCTACAGTTTTTTGTGATCCATAGTCAAAGGCTTTAGCCTAGTTAATGGGGAGAAATAGATGTTTTTCTGGAATTTCCTTGCTTTCTCTATGATCCAATGGATGTTGGCAATTTGGTATCTGGTTCCTCTGCCTTTTCTAAAACCAGGTTGTACATTTGGAAGTTCTTGGTTTATATGCTTTTGAAGCCCAGTTTGAAGGATTTTGAGCATTACCTTGCTAGCGCGTGAAATGAGCACAATTGTACGGTAGTTTGAACATTCTTTGCCATTGCCTTGCTTTGGGATTGGAATGAAAACTGACCTTTTCCAGTATTGTGGCCACTTGTGGCTGAGTTTTCCAAATTTGCTAACATATTGAGTGCGGTACTTGAACAGCATCATCTTTTAGGATTTGAAATACCTCAGCTGGAATTCCATCACCTCCACTAGCTTTATTCATAGTAATGCTTCCTAAGGCCCACTTGACATCACACTCCAGGATGTCTGGCTCTAGGTGAGTGGTCTCATCATCATGCTTATCCAGGTCACTGAGACCATTTTGTAGAGTTCTGTGTATTCTTGCCACCTCTTCTTAAACTCTTCTGTTTCTTTTAGGCCCTTGACATTTCTATCCTTTATTTTGCCCATCTTTGCATGAAATGTTCCCTTGGTATCTCTAATTTTCTTGAAGAGATCTCTAATCTTTCCCATTCTACTTTTTTCCTCTATTTCTTTGTGTTGTTCACTTAGGAAGACTTTCTCATCTCTCCTTGCTATTCTCTGGAACTCTGCATTCAGATGGGTATATCCTTCCTTTTCTCCTTTGCCTTTAGCTTCTCTTCTTTTCTCAGCTATTTGTTAGGCCTCCTCAGTCAACAACTTTGCCTTCTTGCATTTCTTTTTCTTGGGGATGGTTTTGGTCACTGCCTCCTATACAGTGTTACAAACCTCCATCCATAGTTCTTCAGGCACTCTGTTTACCAGATCTAATCCCTTGAATCTACTCATCACCTCCACTGTATCATCGTAAGTGATTTGACTTAGGTCATGCCTGAATGGTCTAATGGTTTTCCCTACTTTCTTCAATTTAAGCCTGAATTTTGCAATAAGGAGCCTATGATCTGAGCCACAGCTCCAGGTCTTGTTTTTGCTGACTGTAGAGAGCTTCTCCATCTTTGGCTGAAAAAACATAATCAATCTGATTTTGGTATTGACCATCTGGTGATGTCCACGTGTAGAGTTATCTCTTGGATGACTCTTGGGTTGTTGGAAAAGGGTGTTTGCTATGACCAGTGTGTTCTCTTGGCAAAACTCTGTTAGCCTTTGCCCTGATTCATTTTGTATTCCGAGGCCAAACTTGCTTGTTTCTCCAGGTATCTCTTGACTTCATACCTTTGCATTCCAGTCTCCTATGATGAAAGGGACACCCTTTTTAGTTAGTTCTAGAAGGTCTTGTAGGTCCTTATAGAACTGATCAACTTCAGCTTCTGTGGCATTAGTAGTTGTGGTATAGACTTGGATTACTGTGATGCTGAATAGTTTGCTTTGGAAACAAACCAAGATCATTCTTTTTTTTTTTTTTTTTAGATTTCATGCAAGTACTGCATTTTTGACTATGAGGACTATTACATTTCTTCTAAGGGATTCTTGCCCTTAAATATGCCCATTCCTATCCATTTTAGTTCACTGATTCCTAAAATCACTGATTCCTAAAATCAGATGTTCACTCTTGCCATCTCCTTCTTGACCACATCCATGGTCATGGACCTAACATTCCAGGTTCCTATGCAATATTGTTCTTTACAGCACTGGAGTTTACTTCCACCACCAGACACATCCACAGCTGAGTGCCAGTTGTGCTTTGGCCCAGCGTCTTCATTCTTTCTGGAGCTATTTCTCTGCTCTTCCCAGGTAGCTTTCTGGACACCTACCAATCTGGTGGGGCTCATCTTCCAGTGTTATTCATATTTTGTCTTTTCATGCTGTTCATGGAGTTCTCAAGGCGAGAATACTGGAGTGGTTTGCCATTCCCTTCTCCAGTGAGCCATGTTTTGTCAGAACTTTCCACCGTGACCCGTCCGCCTGGGGTGGCTCTGCACAGCATGGCTCATAGTTTCACTGAGTTACACAAGGCTGTGATCCATGTGATCACTTTGGTTAGCTTTCTGTGATTATAGTTTTCATTCTGGAGGCTGTGGGACTGTAGTTTTTGCTTCTTCTGTCTGCCCTCTGATGGAAGAAGGTAAGAGGCTTGTGCAAACTTCCTGATGGGAGGGACTGGCTGTGGGAAAAATTGGGTCTCCTCTGTTGGGCAGGGCCATGCTCAGTAAATCCTTAATCCAATTTTCTGCTGATGGGTGGGGTGCTCCCTTCCTGTTAGTTGTTTGGCCTGAGGCGGCCCAGTCCTGGAGTCTACAGGCTCTAAGGCAGGCTCTAAGGCAGCAAACTGCAAAAGGACTTATGCCAACATACCCCTCCTAAGATTGCTGCTGCCAGTGCCTGAGGGTGACAGTGGGTTGGCAGTGGCCTGACTCGGGGACAGGGGCACTGGCACATGCTATGCCTTTAATAAATGCTGCTTCTTTCCCCCTTTCTAATGCATATGGGGGCAGTAGCCATATCTGGGTGTGGTTCTAGGCTTTGCCACTGATCAGCTGTGTGGTCTTCAGCAATGATTTTCCTTCTGTGATTCTTATGCTCTGTAAGATGGAGCTAACCTTCCACCAGCCAGGTTGTTGTGAAATCACACTCTCAGGGCCTGTACTGGGCACACAGTAGGTGAATAGGGAAAGTGGTGACCTCCCATTCTGGGTTCCCCATAGCTACCAGCGGAAGCTTCGGGCTATGAAAGCTGCCAAGGAGGCCCGGAAGACAGCGGTGGGGGTGATGCCCCCAGGCTCTGCCATCCCTGGGACTAATATGTACAACACTGAGAGGTAAGTGGGGACCAAAGGGTGGGTAAGAGGCCCCATGGGGTGGTTAAGCCCATGGTTACTGGACTGGGCTTTCTCTCCAGGGCCAATCCCATGCTGAACCTCCCCGCCAAGGACCTGGGCTTTGAGTCCCATTCTTCCTCCAGCGACTTGGACCACATCAGGTGAGCAGTGCTCCTGGCAGCCAGGCTGGTTGGTGGTAATAGTCATGGTGCAGGGAAGGGTGAAGTGACAGTGATGGTGTGGTGATGGTGTGGTGATGGTCATGGTGGTAGTGGAAGTTGTTGGCCACAGACAGGTTGGATTGGGCCTGCCAACCATCTGAGCTCCATTGTCTCCCCTACAGCGTCAACTCCCTGGATGACAATTCTGTGGATCTGGAAAACAGCGCGCAGGAAATCAAGGCAAGATGGGGGATGAGTTGGTACCTGGGGTTTCTGACTTAGGGTGCTTCTCTGAAGAGGTGGGGTTCAGGACAGAGCTCAAGGGACCTGCTGCTGACATGGGTGTGTCTCTGCACTCAGCCTTGGGAAATCCCATGGCTTTGGAATGGGACCCAATCCTTATTCCTCTACTCATTCACTGTGACCCTGGGTGGGTGACTTCTTCCCTCTGGTTCTCAGTTTTCTAATCTATAAATGGGGATCAGAACACCAACTATTCAAAACTGTTGTGAGGATGAAATAAGAGTGGGTATAAAAACCATCTGGCACAAAGCAAGTGCTCAGAAATCTGGTTCCTTCCCTTTATATCCTTTATATAAAAGCTGGTGGGGTGGGAAGAGGGGATCCGGAGATGAACATAATCCAACTGAAGAGCAAAGGTGGGCTCGAGTGAACAACAGTGCTGTTGTTTGTTCAGATGCTAGTTGGTTCGGTTAGATCAAGCATTTGCATAGCCTGGGCTGCTGACACGGGGAGCTCTTTAGATGTGAGTGTATCAGGTCACAGCCCAGGGATTCTGATCAGCTGGGGTGGGCCTGGGAAGGAAAGCTCCTGGGATTCTAATGTGCAGGTGAGTGAGAACCTCGCAACTGGGAAAGTAGATCAGAGGGCTGGGTGGGGGATGGGGCGCCAGAACCAGGAGCAGCTATCCTCTCCTTCCCACTTTGTAAACCACCACTGGAGTAGAAGCTCTAAGGCCCACTGACATTTGATAGTCTATGGCTGTGTGTGTGTGTGTGTGTGTGTGTGTGTGTGTAGGGATGGTGTCCTCCCGCCATTCACCTTATCCATCCGACTTTGGGTCCTACCCTCAGCCTAGCCCTGCCCTCCTGGGGATCCATAGCCACCCTTCATGCTTCAAGACTTTTACTTTTAAAAAAAATATGTATTTGTTTGTTATTGGCTGTGCTGCGGCTTCCCTGATAGCTCAGTTGGTAAAGAATCCGGGCTGTGCTGGGTCTTTGCTGCTCTGTGAGGGCTTTCTCTGGTTGTGGTGCGTGGGCTTCTCATTGTCGTGGCTTCTCTTGTTGCAGAGCACAGGCTCTAGGGCAAGTGGGCTTCAGTAGTCGCAGCACACAGACTCCATAGCTGCAGTTTGCGGGTTCCAGAGCGCCGGCTCAGTAGTTGTGGCCCAGGGGCTTAGTTGCCTTGAGACATATGGGATTTTCCTGGAGCAGAGATCAAACCTGATTTCCCTGAATTGGCAGATGGATTCTTAATCACTGGACCACCAGGGAAGCCTCATGCTTCACGACTTATTTTCCCTTGAGGATCCCTTACTTGAAAAGATTTGGTCAAACAAAGCCTCTCACAGGTGTTAAAATATCAGAATGCTGCCCAAGGACCTGGCTGTCACTCGAAGGCCTCCAAATGGGCCCCCAAGGATGAAGATGATGGATGGGGGTTCAGGCTGCCAGGCAGTGCTGGAGGCCTCTGGATGGATGGCTCATCTCTGGGTTCAAGATGGTTTGGAGCAAAAACTCCAACTTAGGTGGAGGGGAACAGTTTTGTGGGCTGGAGCTGGTGACTGGGCAGGTGGCCCCTAATGGAGGCTAAGGTTGACTCTAGTGGAGGAGAGTGGAGTGGGGAGGGGAGAGGAGTCAGAGACCCCAGCAGTGGGGCTGGACCTGTGAGTTGGGGAGGGCCAGGGAACTCCCAGGGAGTCTGGAGAGGGAGGAGGGTCAGAGCGCAGGTGTCTTCAGTCTTCAGGCCGGGAAAGAGCCAATCCTGCGAAGGCAGGGGATGGGGTTCAGTCTCCGAGATCCTGCAGCAGAAGGTGGGCCTTGAGGTCTCCAAGTGCGGAATGCAGGTGGGGCCTTTTTCCACAGTCCCCTTGGTGCCGACTCACCTAAGCCTTCCATAAATGTTTGTGTGGAAGGTCTGAAAGACCTGAGGGCTCATCCAGTCTGAGTTTTTCAAGCAACCGAGGCCAGGGAGGTGTGTTGAACTGCTCAAGATTAGAAAGCTCGCAAGGTCAGGGCATCCCAGAACCCAGGTCTCCTATCTCCCAGGCCAGGCCATGTTTCCTGGGCTGCAATGTGCCAACTGTTCCCAGTGGGGGTCTGTGTGGAGGGCTCTGGGGAGCATGGCAGACTGTTTAGCTCCTCCTGGGACCCCCTCAGATGTTCCACTGCTTACCAGGGACCAGAACAACCCCAGTCTGGAAAAAGCCCTTAGTGAGCCCTAGGGAGGGTGGAGGTGGTGGTGGTGGTTGGGGCTTTTCTCCCATGAGTGTCTTCATGGTGGAGTAACTGAGCCTGGGGGCCTGGCTGGTCCACAGGAGGGATTCTTGTGAAGGTGTGAGTGTGACATGTCACATGGTGAGGGGGAAGAGGGAGGGCAGGAGACGAGTTAGTGTATGCCGTGATGGCCGGCAGGCAGGACCTGGGTGTGATGTATCCCTCTGGGATGGCAGAAGGACCTGCCAAATTCAATCAGGGGCAGCGTGGAGTTGTGGACAGGCTTTAGAGTCAGGAAGACCAGCTGTCCAAACCTTGTTCTGCCCCTTCTGGGCCAGAGAGCCTTCCAAGCCTCAGTTTCCTCATCTGTAAACTGGGGGACATTATCCCTCCCTCAGGAGGTCCTGTGAGTACCTCAGGTCATGGATGGCTGTGCCCAGCACCCACCATGCATGCCATAAGGTACAGGTGGCAAGGACTGTGGCTGGACTGGTTCTGGCACAGGATACAGGGCTTGACATTATTCAGGATCTGGCAGAAGACCAAAATGCCACCATGTTCATGGGCAAGACAAAGGCTGGAGTAGATCCCTGAGGCCCGCCCCATCACCTGAACCCATCTGCACCACCAGTAGTCATGCTGCCTCTGGGACAGAGTCAGGAAACTGAGACCCCAGCCAAGGAACCATCTGGTTATGAGCTTGAAGCCCCATTCGTTCTCCTAAGGACTGGGGAGATCACTCCATCTTTGCCCTGGCCTGACCCCTCCCCTCCCTCTTTCCACAGAAGGAACCCCGGCATGGTCCCATGGGGCCACATCCAGAGCCCAGGAAGAATGAGCTGTCCGGAAGGAAGGTGGGCTCAGAGCAGAAGGAGGAGCTGGCCTTCACTAACCTTGGCCTGGACACCACAGATCTGTGATGGGGGCGCAGCCACCAGACCCTGGCCACAGAGCTCCACACGGGCCCCCACTCTTCTGATCCACCTCCAAAGAGGCCTTGTTACCCCCAAATTACACCTACCCTTCCCTGATCATAATAAGATAAGCTGCTCCACCCCTGTCTGCTTGTAGCCAATCACAACTGACGAGGGTTGGGGGAGTATTTTATTACCAATGTATTGTGACAGTTTGTAGCCAAAAACCGTGGCTGGAGGGTTGGGGGACAGGGGTACTGAGTGGTCACAAGGGACTTGTGGGGCTCAGGGCTCTGGGGAATGAGGGACCGGAGAGGGTGGTCTTTTAGGGACTACGGTGGTTGTAGAGTGAGCTCTCCGTCGTGTCCCCAGCACCCAAGGCCAGCTGTCACCAGGCTGTGGGCCTCTGACCATGACCCTCTGGCGTTTCTGTGACTCTTGCAGCTGCGCCCACAGGGCAGTCCTTGCAGCTGCCTTTGGCCTGTCTGGGAGTTGTGGAGTGGTGTCCAGTGAGGGTGGGGATAGGGCCAGGTGAGGGGGAGACAGGAACTGGGGACAACTACCAGCATGCAAGAGATGCCCAGGCCATGGGGCCAGCCCGCCGCGTGGACACGCACTCGCATACACCCCGGGCTTGCACATCGGGGATCTCACATGCCAATCCTCACATACTTGGGGCTTTTGTACACAGTTTCTCCCGTTCTGGGGACCTGGCTGCCTCTGGAGACCACAGCGCACCTGTCTAGACATCTCAGGAGCCTGCCCTAGCTCTCAAGGCTAGGTCCCCAGAGGTCGCCTAGTGTGGCCGGGAGAGGGTGGCGCTGAGGGCTATGAGGGGACGGTGGGGTGTCGGGGCTGGGTTCGTGGGCTCCTGACCACGAGGGAGCTGGGTAGAGGGCATTCATTGGTGTGTTTAGGAGGGGAAAGGGGGCTGGAAAGACAGGATGAGAAGACCCTAGATGCTGCCCGCTCCTTGGAGGCCTGTCGCGCGTTGAGGGGATCCCTTCTAGGGGCCTGGGATCGAGAAGGGAGCCTGAGAAGGTTGGAAACCCGGGCGTACAAAAGCGGAGCCGATCACTCGGCCGTGGGCCCGGCCCGCGAGCAGCATCGCGGGCGCCGCACACTCTGCAGCAGTGCGCGGAAGAGGCCCGGCGGGCGCTTGGCGGCTCCCTCAGGGGGCGCGGTGCGGACAGAGCCCGCGCGGCCGGGGCCCGGGCGCGCAGCGGGGGGTGGCGGCGCGGGCGCCCCCTGGCGACCGTGCTCCTCGATCTGTCGCTCCAGATGCTTCTGGATGGCCATGCCCAGCACCTCCACCTCCATGGCGGCGCCGTACACCTCCCACGTCATACCCTTTTCGTCCCAGCTCACGTCGCGCACCGGCTCGACCGCCTCGG
>NW_011494810.1:3323660-3330861 GCF_000754665.1 Bison bison bison | reverse complement strand
TCCTCGCGTGGCGGCGGGGCGCTCGCCTCCCACGACGGCACCTTGGTGAAGTTGTCGCGAGTCCGCGGCCCGGGCGGCGGCGGCGCCACCTCCTCCGGGCCAGGGCTTCTCTCGGCCCTGGCAGCCGCCGGGTCCTTCCGGACGAGGCTGGAGGCTTCGGAGCTCGGCAGTGACGCTGGCTCCACGCGGCCCCCGCCGTCTGCGGGAGGAGGAGCGGAGTCACAGGGTTTGCCATCTGCCTGCCTGGAGGAGGCCTTCTCCAGAGTCAGGCTGTCCCCCTTCCCCAGGGATGGGGGCTCCCCCTTTCTTGGAGGCACAGAGTCAGTCTTGTCCAGGGCTACAGGCGCCACCTTCCCAGAGGCAATAGAGCCTGCTGATTCTGAGGATCCAGGATCCGGCTTCTCTGGGGCCAGTGGCTTCTCATTTGGAGATTTAGCCTCTACTTTCCCTGCTGAGGAGGTGCCCTCCTGCCCAGAGGGTGTGGTTTCCGCTTTGCGCTCGGACTTGGATTCTGCTTTCCCGGAGGCCCTGGGATCCACCTTCGTGGAGTTCATAGGATTGCCCTTCTCGAGGGGCAGAGCATCCACCTTTCCCTCTGGGACAGCTTCTGCCTTTGCCGAGGATGCCCGGACTGTTTTTCCTAGGCTCGTGGGGGTCACCTTTCCTGTGGACTCGGAGTCTATGTCTCCGGGGAGAACAGCTTCTGGCTTCCCCTTGATCATAGGGTCCATTTTCCCTGAGGTGGGGGGATCAGCCTTCCCCAAGGCTGGGGGACCCACCTTTCCAGGGGCCAGGGGACCTGTCTTTTCCGAGGACAATGGGTCTGCTTTCCCCCTAGTCACTGCCTCAGCTTTTTCAGAGGAAGGAGGACCCATGGGACCAGAGGACGCAGAGTCTATCTTTCCTGATGATTCAGGATTTACTTTTCCAGGAGGTGATGTTTTTGTATTTCCCACAGAAATGGGAACCCCCTTTCTGGAGGACACTAGGTCCTCCTTTCTTGAGGATGCAGTTTCTGTCTTTCCCACTAACATCAGTTCTGCCTGCACGGGAGACAAGGGCTCTGGCTTTCCTGAGGACACAGGATCCACTTTTTCCAGAGAAACAGAACCCACTTCGGCTGAAGACACGGGGTCCATATTTTTCAAAGACGTGGGCTCCACCTGTCCAGTGGACATGGTTTTTGTCATTCCCACAGACGTGGAGCCTTGCTTTCCTGAGGAGGCAGGGTCCATCTTTCCTAGGAACTGAGGGTCCTCTTTTGTGGAGGACATAATTTCTGCATTTACCATAGATGCAGGATCTGTCATCCCCAAGTGAGTAGGATCCACCCTTCCTGATGGCCCCAGAGCCACTGTTCCAGGCATGATTTTGTCTGGTGACCCTGGAGTCAGCATTTCCAAGGACACAGGATCCGCGTTTGCTGAGAGCTCGGGATCTCTCTTTCCCAAAGCTACAAAATCTGTCTTTTCTGCAAATGCAGGCCCCACCTCTTCTGAGGACACTCGAAGGTCTTTTCCTGAATACCTGGGCTCCTCCTTTCTTGGGAATACAGGATCCACTTTGCCCAAGGATCCAGGCTCCTCCTTCCTTAGGGACACTGTATCCATCTTGTTGGAGTACTGAGGATCCACCTTTCCCAAGGATCCAGGATCCTCTTTTCCTGGGGTCACAGGATCCTTCCTTCCAGAAGCCACAGAATCCCCTTTCCCTACGATTGCAGGCTCTGTCTTTCCTGTCAACATAGGATCTGCCTTCCTCAAGGACCCAGCATCTTCCTTTCCTATGGAAACAGAATCTACCTGTTTTGAAGACTTGGAATCCATATTCTCTAAGAACATCGGATTTCTGTTCTCTGAGGGTGAAGGATCAGTTTTCATTGAGGACACAGGCTCTGGCCTCCCAGAGAAGGTGGTTTCTGGTGTTCCTGAGATCAAGGCTCCTTGTGTCCCTAATGTCTCCTTGGTGGCTGCCTCTTGGGAAGGGATGTGGGTCATGGAGGGGTAGGCCACACTCCTGCCAGGGTCCTCAGAGTAGGACGCCCCTTCCCCAGCCCCACTGGGGCTGCTGTGTCTAGAGTCCATGCTTGGGCTTTGGGCAGGGGTGAGCCTTGGGTGTGTAGGGATGGCCTTTTGCTGGGAGGGGCAGCAGTCCCTCATGGCCTGGCTCCCAGCCCCCAGGCTCCCATCCTGTGGGCAGCAGAAGGCTGTGGGCTGGGGTCCTGGGGGGCTGGAGTCCTTTCGAAGCAGCTGGAGCCAGGCTGGGTCTTCAGCACTGCCCAATTGCCCTCATGACCATGCTTGGGCCCCAGGCTTCTGTCTGGTTCTGAAACAGAAAGAGCAGACTCAGACTCAGAGGAGACCCAGTGGGAGGAGCCTCTATCCAGGCCTCTTCCCTCTCACTGTTTCTAACAGCCAGGCTTTCTTATCACATTCTCCACCTTTGTCTGATCCCCTCCTGTCCATAGGGTCTGGGCTAGTAAATGAACCCAACCATACCATTTCCCTGCTTCATTGCTCCCATTGGCCCTCTAGATAAAAGCCAGGCTTCCTAAAAGGGCATTCAAGGCCCTTCACAACTTGGCCACAATCTAACTTTTCACCCTCCCTTTTCAGCCCACCCCATGCAACATGCTACCTAGAAGTTATGCTGTTCTTCTTTAGGCCATATACCAGATTTTTTAAATCTTGAATTAATTGGGATATTTTACATTAAACTTCTGTATTTCCCACTTCTGACTGGTACTACCAGGATGCCTGGTCACAAATTCTGATGCCATAGGGGCCAGGTAAGTAATCTAATTGAGGGAAGCAGACTGGGTCCTAAACAGTAGGGAGTGGTCGGGACTAAGGCAAACTGGAGAGCATGTGCCCTGTCTAAAGGGGGGACCATACTCCATTAGCCAAGTACTGTCCTGGAGAAATGCATCCTGGTAGTATCAGTCAGAAGTGGGAAATACAGAATTTTAATGTAAAATATCCCAATTAATTCAAGATTTAAAAAATCTGGTATTTGGGCCAAAGTATGTCTGTGGATCACCAGTTTATATCTGTGTAGGCCCTGGGGAAATGGGAATGGTTTACGATTGAGGAAAGGGCACAGTCTGAAATGTGTGTTTTCAAAGATTGCTTAGGGGTAGTGTGGAGGCTGGAGAGGAGGGGTTGGCCAATCATTTATTCAACCTCTCATGCATCCTGCTCTTCATTCATTTACCCAGCCCTTTCTCTGTGATGGTCTAGATGAGAGACGGTACGGCAAAGGTGGTGGGGATGAAGAGTTGGCAGCTTTGAGAGGTCCGAGGGAAACTGACAGGAACCAACTGGATGTAAGAGGTGATCATGGGGGTGGTCTGCAGGATTCTGGCTAGGGTGGGGGTGTTGCTGTGTAGGACATCTGGGGAAAGGAAGAGTTGCATTTTGGACAAACTGAGTGTGTGGTACCTGGGGTACACCCAGGGAGAGGATCTGGCAGGCCGCCGGATCAGCATGCAATTCAGTTTTTTTCATACACTCCGCAGCCAAGGCAAGCAGAGCTCTGATTCCCCCAGACCTCTTCCTCCCGACATCTCCAATGCCACACTGTAGTGCTCAGGCCAAGATCCCTCGACTTCTCAAACCCTCCAGCCCAACATCCGAGCAAAACATAATGGATCTACCTTCAAATAAATCCAGAATTTGGCAACTATCCTGAGCCAAACCCACACCATCTCTGACCAGAATTATTTTTGCTTTATCCTTCACTCTATTTGTTTATTCTCAACACAGCAGCCAGAGGGATCTTAGTAAAATTCAAGGCAGACCTCCTTTGCCCAGAACCACGTAGTGTCCTCATTTCATGCAATATAAAAATGTTAGTCACTCAGCTGTGTCCAATTCTTTGCAACCTCATGGACTGTAGCCCGCCAGGCTCTTCTGTCCATGGAATTCTCCACACAAGAATACTGGAGTGGGTAGCCATTCCCTTCTCCAGGGGATCTTCCCAACCCAGGGATTGAATCTGGATCCCCCAAATTACAGCAGATTCTTTACCATTTGTGCCACCAGGGAAACTCCTCACCATAGCCCACAAGTTCCTGCATTTTCTGGCCCTGTCACAGCTCTTGGTCTTGTCTCCTACTGCTCTCCCCTGATTACTCTGCTTCAGCGACCCGTCTGCCCTGTTGGTCCCTGAACCCACTACCTTGGGGCCTTTGCACTGGCTGTCTCCTCTCTGCCTGAAATGCTTTCGCTCCCAACATCTGCATCTCCCTGAAGCTTTCCCTGACACATCCAGTATAAAGTAGCCTCCTTTCCAACACTGGCTGATGTTCTCCTTCCCCCTTGCCTTGCTCCGTTTTTCTTTCTGGTACCTGTCTTCATCCTCAAATTGCATATGCTTGTTTATTGCCCATGATGTGTCTCTCCCATGAGAATGTCCGCTCCAGGAGTGTGGGGACTTTGCCATGTTAACTGATGTAGTCTCAGGGTTGAGAACAATGACTGGCACATAGTAAGCAAGTGGTTTCCAATACATGTTTGTTAAATAAATGACTGAATGCCCTTTCTGTGACGTTGGTCCCACCATGCCACTCTTGGCTCAAAGCCCTCCTTGCTCTTTTAGGGGAAATAAATTGGTTGCAATCTTTTTGGAAGGACATTTATCAATATCAGACTAATGGTGCATGAGAACATGGCTGGTAATGAGAAGAAAACCAGGAAGTGGGTTTGTAAAATGTGGGACAAACATATGGGAAACCCTCCACCCCCCGCAGCTGTTAGAATGGGTGGAGTGATGAGGAAAGATGCTCAAGGTAAGTTAAGGGAAAAAACCAGGGGACAGCATGGCTGGTGGGTTCCTGTGAGTGTAGGCAAGGAAAAGGATAGATACACATCTGTAGGTTTATTTAAAAAGAGAAAATTTCTGGAGGGAAACCCATGAAACTTTTAGCAGTGATTGCCTTTGGGAAGAGAGACCAGAGATATCTGGAGGTAGAATAAACTGTTTTATTAATGCTGCTTTGTGATACTTGAATTTTGATTATGTATGCACGTATTATTTAAAAAAAACACACAAAAATTTTTTTTAAAAAACAGGGAAAAAGAAACTTTTAATGACTTCTTGTTATCTTTAGGGTCAAGTCCAACTCTTTAATGTGCTTCTGAGCCCCTGAGTATTTACTCACTTGGTGGGCTGTATCTTTCATTATGCACTCCATCCCCCACAGCATGTGTACACACACACACACTCAAAACTGCTTTGGGTTCAACCAGGGGTTCACATTCTCTCCCGTCTTGGCCTCTACAACTTTCCTGCTGGGCTTTTATTAAACCTTCAGTTCCCAGTTTAAACGCCACCTCCTCCAATGACCTTCTTTGCCTACCACTTGCCTCAGGGTTCCCCTGGCCTCTTGTTCTACTCCTAACCAGACTCTTGTCATTCTGCCTATAGCCCTTTACACCTCTGGATCCCCACCTAGCCCTCAGGTGCCTGGATGGGGATTCAGCTGCTATTGTTCACCACTGGGTCCCCCAAGCTTTGGGCTTATGGGACTTAGGGGGTGAGGATTTCACCAAAATGGGGGATGGGAGGAGAAGCAGTCTTACAGAGGATGGTAGGGGACTGGGTTTTGGGGAAGTTTAAGTGGGGGGTCTGCGGGTCTTATAGGGGAGATATCCAGGAGGCTTCTGGGAGACAGGTTTGAAACACAGGAGAGGTCTGCTGGAATTCTTTAGATCTGGTTTTCATCAGCATAAAAACAGCAGGTGTATGGGGAGCTTGGGGCTTCCCAGGTGGCTCAGTGGTAAAGAATCCGGCTGCCAATGCAGGAGAAGTGGTTCGATCCCTGGGTTGGATCCCAGGGAAGATCCCCTGGAGAAGGAAATGGCAACCCCCTCCGGAATTCTTACCTGAGAAATCCCATTGTCAGAGGAGCCTGGTGGGCTATGGTCTATGGGGTTCCAAAAGAGTCAAAAATGACTTAGCGACTAGACGACAACAACAAAATAGGGAGCTTGGGCTGGAACTGGAAGGAGTTGCCAAGGGCTACAGGAGGTATGCTCTGAGTCCTCACCAACCTTTTCACCCCTGGTAGCCCAGCCTCGGGGTCCTCTCACACCGGCCCCTCCAACAGGCTCCCTCCCCCAGGTGAGGCATGGGCCAGAAGTCAGGACAGCTCCCCAACTTACCAGCTTCCTGATTTTTTACCAGCTCTATGACCTTAGGCAAGTGCCTTCTTATCACTGGGGACCCTAACAAACCTACCCCCTGCTTCCCTAGGGCTGCAGGGAGAATTAAAGAAGATGAAGGGTGTGCACGTCCCTGCTACTTTAGGGCTGGGCTGTGTACATGCAAGGCCTGTTTTTATCTACTCAGTCTGTCAGAGCCCAGCTGTGCTCCCAGGAGGGAGCAGGGGAGGGAGGGCCAGCAACACAGGTACAAACTGGCAAAACCTCGCCCTTGGACATGCCTGATTAACTTGGGAGTGCTTAAAAATTTTTTTTTAAGTTATTGATCAACATTTAAAAATTAGAAGAGTTCATGTGAAAATCAGATTTCTAGCTTCTCTTGGAAAACTAAGATTTGGCAGTCTGCATGTGCTTCCTTCATAGCATCAGTGAGCAGTGGCTGCCTCCTTAGATGGATCCAATCAGCCACCATCTTTACCCCTCCCAGTGGTGTCCTGGGCACTGAGGTTGACTGCCTGCTGCCATTGATCACTGATTTGCACCATCATTTTTCTTATAGCAGCCCCTCATGGGTGTTATCCACCTGGTCTGTAGCCACCTGAGTTCTGACTCTTGACCTAGATGCCAAGAAGGCAGGAGGTGGCCCTGCACACATGACGTTCTTACAAAGCTTATTATGTGCAAATCCTGTACACCTTCTGGGCAGATTCTCTGGTCTTATTTTCCAGAGAAGGAAACTGAGGTTCGAAGAGGCAGGTATGGCCAAGCTGGCAACATGCCCCTTCCGAAAGTTCCATAAGAGGCTACCTTCTTAGTTCTCAGTCCACAATTCTCTGATGTGGAATAAGGTCCAAGTTGGGACAAACAGCCTGGCCACGTAGTTAGAAAGATGTGGGGGTCAAGCCCCAGCCTAGTCATTGACTTGTTACATGACTTTGGGTGAGTTTTTCCACACTCTGAACCTCAGTTTCCCAATCTTTCAAATGGGGGAGATGCATGCATGCTAAGTCGCTTCAGTCGTGTCCGACCCTTTGAAA
>NW_011494810.1:3309295-3323560 GCF_000754665.1 Bison bison bison | reverse complement strand
AATTCTATGGATTGTAGACTGCCAGGCTCCTCTGTCAGTGGAATTCTCCAGGCAAGAATGCTGGAGTGGGTTGCCATGCCCTTCTCCAGGGGATCTTCCTGACCCAGGAATTGAACCCGCGTCTCTTACATCTCCTGCATGGGTTCTTTACCACTAGCATCACCTGGGAAGCCACAAATAGGGAGAGGATGTAGTTATACTAGTAGAACTGGCTGAGACCTGGGTTTACGATCTGTCAGGATACCATTCCTAGCAGGCTTGCAGTTCTGCTAGGCTTTACCCAGCTCTCAAGAAAGCCTTGGTATTCTCAAGTCACTTCTCCAAAAGGCAACCCACGCCTGGGGTCTCACATTCTCGCCTCCCATCTTCCACTGGACCCAGCTCCATCACTCTCCCAGTGTGCTCAGCCCTGGGCCCAGCATACTCAGGCTTGTTTTTGCATCTGGACTCCACAACAGTCTCAGGAGGGGGGCATTATCATCCCGTTTCACAGATGAGGATGCTGAGGTCAGAGGCATTAAGGACTTGACCAAGAGCACACAGCTGGGAGAGGGTGGGGCTCTGATTCAAAGCCTGTTTTGTCTGAATCCAAACCCTGGTTCTTCCTACTCATACAGCCAAGATCTTGGACATTGATGCATGGCTCTTAAAACCCCTTTATGCTCTTCAGGGTCATGCCAAGGGTCCTCCCAGTCCCCTGGATCTAACAGGCAACAGCACAAGGAGGTGTCTGGGAGAGGAAGCAAGAGTGTCTTCTGTGTGAGAACCCACTTGTGGGCACACCCTTTGGGCAGATGATCCTGCACACTTCTGCCTCCCGATGGAGGTAAAAGGTTGAAATGCCCCCCAGTTGTGTGGGCTGGCTCACCCAGCGTGCAGCGGAGCACGTAGATGGCTTGTCGATATCTGCGCCAGCCTGGGGAGCCAGAGTCTGGCTCCTGCGTTTTGCTCAAGAACTTGGTGTGCACATGTGCAGTCTGTATGTGCGGAATGCCCTAAGTGTTTGTGTCTCCTGGTGGCCATTTGGACCCTGTGGGTATGCACATTTATGGCCACCTGGCCTCAGAGCCTCATTCATGGGAGAGCTGGCCGGTATGTGCACAAGCATTGTTGTGCCCTGCTCCCAGGCAGAGAAGCCCCTGTGAATGCTCACTGAGGCTGGCCAGCCTGTTATTTCCCCTTTAGGATTTCTTCCCAAATTGGAGCCAGGACTGCCAGGCACCTGCAATCACCTCTACCCATGATGATAAGATTGACAAAGGCTTGTGGTACTTCAGCAGGTGTGTGTGTGTGTGTGTGTATGACAGTCTAGGTGTGCTGTACCTCACCCTCTCATCCCCTTGTCTTCTACAACCGTCAGAGCGGTAAAGCGTCCTGCCTGGGGCTGGATGGGAGAAGGAGTCTAGCAAAGGGTGATATCCAGTCTTTCTTCCAGAAACACCCTTCAGGGCAGCCGTCCATCCACTCACAGGAGGGCAAGAGTGGACATGCAGGAGTTGAGGGGTGGAGAGCAAGCTAAAAGTGTGTGATGGAGTGTATGACACACCTACTCCAGGGTCTGGGGGTACATGAGGGATACCATGATGTGCAGGTGTGAACAGGCGCAAGCAGGCCAGAGCAGGGTGGCTGCGAGTGCGTTGTGATGGGGACTATTGCTGAGATGAGTGTGTGCTATGATAGGCGATGGCTGATGTGAGTGCGTAGCAATGCCTGGGTGTGTACGCAAAGATGTACTGGGTGGGTGCACAGGTGGCCATGTGTATGAGTCTGATGGAATGATCAAGGACCATAGTGTGTGTAAACCTGTGGCCTCGAGTGGTGAGTGTGTGACAGTATACGTGGTGGACCCCCAGAGTGTGTGCCACATCGAGCGTGCGACAGCGAGTGTGCTTGATGGTGCCAATAGAGCCACTCGATCGCCGAGCTCGCTCCATGGGGAAAATGAATCAACGCGGGCGGACCCCTTCCCCGCGGTGGCGGGAAGCGCCCCCTCCCGCACCACGGTGCCAAACAAAGCGGCAGTCAGAGGCGAGGCCAGACGCGGGGCCGGGGTCTTACACACAGGGCGGGATGGCCCGCAGGGCCCCTCGGGTGCTCGGCCAGGACTGCGGACCCGCCCCCGCCCCGCCCCAGAGAGGAACCTGGAAATGGACACCCGCCGCCCCAGTAGCGCGCGTACCTTCACCCAGGCGCACGCCAGACACACGCCGCGCGCTGTGCCCAAACCCCGCCACCCAGGCGGTTCGAGGACCCTGGACAGCGGCTCTGGGGCTGCTGCGAGCGGCAGAAAGGGGTCGACACCGCCCGTTTGGAGCGAGCAGCAGATGCAGGAGTGGCGCTTACCGGGCTCTGTCGCCGTTCAGTCTCCTCGGCGCGCTGCGCTCTGGCTCCCGCCACCGCCACCGCCGCTGCCCGAGCTGCCTCGGCTGCCTCGGCCGGGCTGGCGGGCGGACCCGCGGACTCGGCGCAGCCGTCCCCGCGCCAGCTCCGCGCTCCCACCCCGCGCCCCGCCCCGGGCATGCGCGCTAGCTGACTGGCGGCCTCGGAACCCGGGAGGGGGCGGTGCCGACAGGGAAGCAGGGGCCCAAAGGAGGGAGGGGCGCCCCTCGCCCGCAGCCCCTCACTGCGACCGCTAGGCTCCTGGGTTCCCCGCCCTCCTCGACCCGGTTAGCGTTTCACAGACTGGATACCGAGGGGCGGAGAGGCTGCCTATTTGCTGCGCGCCTGTTGAGGGCGGGGCACGCTGTCACTCAGATCTCACTCAATCCAGCCCCGCGAACGCCCTCTGCTTGTTTCACCGAGGAGAAAACTGGGGCCCAGAGAGGGGAGGCCAGTTGTCCAAGGATACTTGGCCTCTGAATAGAGACCCAGGTCTGCGCCATGTCCGAGCTCCCCCTGCGCGGAGTTTCCCGCCTCCTCCTTGGCCGCACTTCCGGCCTTCTCCCACACCCCCACCTCGCCCCGCCCCCGTCCCCTTTGTCTCGCCGCCACCCACGCTCCGGGGGTGGAGGGCCCTGCGTGGTTGCGGGAGGAGGGAGAGAGCCTTCGATTTCCCCGCTATCGTCCTCCCTAGCCAGGGTGCCCGCTCACCTAGTCTGTGCAAGCCGGGTTCTCCTCCACCCTCCAGCAAATCATTTCACCTTTCAGAGTCTCAATTTCTCCATCTGTAAGATGGGACTAACATGAATCACCTTACAGTGAGTAGTCTTGGAAGGATGAAGGAGCCTGAAGTAGGTGTTCAGAGGCTTTTAGCTGAATTTGAATTGCCAAGGACAGGAGGACTTGCTGTCCACCCCGCCTCGACGTTTCTTAGCAGAGAAATAGTCTCCTCCCCTTTGATTTCCCAGAAGGGGAAAAATAAGTCTGTAATTGCCAAAAGGTGATAAAACCCTCTCACGTGTACTGTAAAGCCACCTACTAAAAGTGGTAGCAACTAACATTAATATGCTTATTTAGGGGCAGTGTTTTTATGGTAAAGCCCTCAAGTTAAAGTAACAAGTAACCTTACCTTGTTTTCAGGTTTCATCTAATTTCCATTTCCAATCACTTATAAGCAAGTTCATGTGAATGTATTATATCCCGTTTATCAGATAAGAAAACAGATACTGATGATAGGTCACTCGTTTGTTAGTAATGAAGCTAACTCCTGAAACTTCAGGCTTCACCTTTACTTTCTATTCCTCTGACTTACCTGGTGAGCCACAAGTCACTGTGATCGTTAAAATAAAAAAAAAAATTTTTTTTTAATCTAGATGGCACACATACAAAAAAAAACAAAAAACAAAAAAAAAAACCAATACAAAAAAACCCCAAAAACCTATCGGACTGACGTCTTCAGTTAGCATCCCAGGGAAACAGAAAATGGGGAGTGCTCAACCAACTTTCAGCACCACGGACAGCACCAAGGAACCGGCGTCTTTAGCCCTGAAAATTGCTCATTTACCACAAAAGCATTTCGCTTCACGTTTACAAACTCTATTCTACACTCATGGTTTCATTTTATTTTCCCTGCAGCCCTTCAAGGTATACATCGTTGGCCCCATGATATGTGAAGACACCAAGCTTTGGGTAGGTTCACAAGACACAAGCAGTAGCAGGAACGTGGCTGTGATCTAAAAAGCACTCCCACCCCCCGGGGGGAGGGGGCAGGGCGAGCGTGGATGACAGCAGGATCAGGGCATGAGTGAGGAGGCCATAGCAGGTGAGAGGTAATGATGGCTGAACCATTGGAATGGAGACTAGGGGCCAGATTTGATAACTATTTAAGGGTAAAGTCAACAGGTCTTGGTCATGTGGTGAATGCGAGTGTGAGAGGATTCTACTGCCTCTCTGAGGGCTTACCTTGGGGAGCCAAATGGGTGGAGAATCTGATGAACTCTGGGGAAAGAAGGGACTTGTGAAACAGCTACACTGAGACGTCTGAGTCCAAAACTGAGCTCTGAAGTAGCCAAGGCTGGAGACAGGGCAGGGAGCTGGTGACGGAAGTCATGAGAGGTGTGTTGGGATACGAGGGGAGAGTATAGACCAAATAGGGTGAGACAAGGTACCCTAGGCCCACCCTGAGGAACACCAATATTAAAGGGAAAGGAGGCTGCAAAGAATGAGAGAGTAGTATGAGAAAACCCAGAAGAAACCCAGGAGAGTGTGATGTCTCAGAAGCCAAGGGGAGAGAACATTCTAGAAGGAGGTCAGGGTCAACTGCATCAGGAAGACAAGATACAGCCTGAGAGATATCCTCTGGACTTGAAAAAAAGACAATGGAAATTTGATGAAAGCACAGTCAGTGGAGTGGTGGGGGTGGAAGCCAGACTGGGGAGGTGGGGCAGGAACTGATGAATTAATGGAACCAAGGAAGTGGAGAGGACAAGTAGATGACTCTCTAAAGTTTGGGTTTAGAGCAAGAAAGGAGATTTGATAGTCTCTCCAGGGCATTGGAGGTATTTAAGTCCTGATTGGAGTGGGGCAGTAAAGAGGGAAAGGGAGATGCCAAGAAAGGAGATCATAATGGCTGAGTCCAGATGCTCAGTGTGGAAGGATAGGATGGGATCCAGCACCCTGGGGCAGCTCACAGACCCTGAAATGAAGCTTGAGGAAATGTGGTTTATTTGGGAAGTGCAGGGACACCAGCAGGCAAGTGGGAAGGTGACCCAGGCAGAGAAGGCATCCAATGAGAGGTGGTTATCAAGTCAGCTACCATGGTGAGTGATTGATAATCCTGCAGGAAGTCTTGAGAAATGGGGTAAATGCACATCTAGAATTCCCCTGGTCAAGAGCAAGGGAGCTTGTGTATTTATATCCCAGTATCTGGCAGACCTTGGGGAAGAGCCAGCCCATGGGCTGTGTGTTAATTCCCAGGCACTTCTAACCCACAGTGCAGGTAGACAAAGTGGTTTACACAGCCTGATACAGTTCTTTGACAAAGATGCAGAAAAACATCTACTTCTGCTTTGTTGATTATTCTGAAGCCTTTGACTGTGTGGATCACAATAAACTGTGGAAAATTCTTAAAGAGATGGGAATACCAGGCCACCTTACCTGCCTCCTGAGAAACCTGTATGCAGGTCAAGAAGCAAATGTTAGAACCAGACATGGAACAATGGACTGGTTCCAAATTGGGAAAGGAGTACATCAAGGCTGTATATTGTCACTCTGCTTATTTAACTTATATGAGGAGTACATCACGTGAATGGCTGGGCTGGATGAATCACTGGAATCAAGAGTGCTGGGAGAAATATCAATAATCTCAGATACCATTCTAATGGCAGAAAGTGAAAAGGAACTAAAGAGCCTCTTGAGGAGGGTGAAAGAGGAGAGTGGAAAGCTGGTTTAAAACTCAACATTCAAAAAACTACGATCATGGTATCTGGTCCCATCACTTCATGGCAAACAGATGGGGAAACAATGGAAACAGTGGCAGATTTTATTTTTTGGGGTTCCAAAATCACTGCAGAAATTGACTGCAGCCACAAAATTAAAACAAGATTGCTTCTTGGAAGGAAAACTATGACAAACCTAGATAGTGTATTAAAAAAACAGAGACATAACTTTGCTGACAAAGGTCCATATAGTCAAAGCTATGATTTTTCCAGTAGTTATGTATGGATGTGACAGTTGGACCATAAAGAAGGCTGAGTGCCAAAGAATTGATGCTTTTGAATTGTGGTGCTGGGGAAGACTCTTGAGAGTCCCTTGGACTGCAAGGAGATCAAACCAGTCAATCCTAAAGGAAATCAACCCTGAATATTCATTGGAAGGACTGATGCAGAAGCTGAAGCTACAATACTTTGGCCACCTGATGCAAAGAACCAACTCACTGGAAAAGATTCTGATGCTGGGAAAGCATCAGAAGGCAAAAGAAGGGGGCAGCAGAGGATGAGATGGTTAGATAGCATCAGCAATTCAGTGCACATAAATTTGAGCAAACTCTGGGAGATAGTGAGGGTCAGGGAAGCCTAGCAAGCTGAAGTCCATGGGGTTGCAAAGAGTCAGACACAATTTAGTGACTGAACAATAACCTGGCTGTTATAGTCTGCCTGGTGGGCACAGAGATAGTAAAATCACCAGAGGAGATGTGGACAGAGCTCCAGCCATGTCTGCTACATGCGCACAGTCTGGGCCTCTTTCCATCTGTGCCCTTTTCCACTCTCCAACAACTCTTGTTCCATGAGGACTTGTTGATAAACACATGTTTAAAAATGAAAATTTCCAGACAACAGAACAAAACACTTGCCAAAGTAGATTGGAAGATCAAGAAGGACATGGATGTAAGCAGTGTAGATTTGGATCCCGACTTTGCCAGTTACTAGTGTGTGTGGCCTTGACTGAGATCTCTCTAGGCCTCAGCTTCATCATTTGTAATTCTTACTTCTCAGAGCTCTGAGGAGGATGAAGGGAGGAAAAAGTCCTCAAGCACCAAGCATAGTGTAACACTCCTGGTGGGTGCCAGGGTATGGCAAGCCCAGAACTCTGTACCCTTATCTGACCACAGCACCTCTGTTTTCCTTGGGGATCCACCTCCTCACTCCAGTATATGTGGTGGCGTGGGATGGGCCCCACTGCCATCTTTAGGGGTGGGCAGTGACCCTGTCCTGGTCAATCAGTGTGTGGTGATTAGTTTCATGGCTGGAGGCAGAGCACAGGATCATAGCCAGGGCAACCAGTCTCCCACTTCCCTGGAGCTTTAGGGGTTGCTAAATTGATGGTGTGTCTGCCTGGAGTTACTGAGGGTCATCTTTGTCCCCACGTGGAGAGTCTGCCTGGGCCGGGATTGTGGCTTGTCTTGGGGTTCAGGTTCATCCTGTGAGAACCAACATGGTCACCCACACCCAAGTGAGTGTGTGTGTATGTGAATCTTGGGTTGGTCTGCCTCTGGGAAGCCACACACACTCGTGCACACCAGAAGATAAACAAGTGCCTGCAGTTCTTTGGCTGGCGCCCAGGCCGGGGGTGGAATAAACAATCCCAGTGACTTTCTGAAAAGCAAGAGTGTGTGGCAACAGGCGCCATGGAGACAAGCAGACTGTACCACAGCACGGGCAGCAGCCACCCCCCTGATACCACTCCTGTGCACACACACACACACACATACACAAGCACTTCTCATGTTCAGATCATATTTGTATCCACTCCATCACACACAGTCCTGCTTCCACACCCAGGCACACCACCCTTGGGATCTGCCCCCATTTCAGTTTTGCTAGAGGCTAAAGGCTTTTGAGAAGGTCTGAGATTTCTAATATAATAGCATCCATGGTTCCTCACCCCTTTCTGGACACTGGTTCTGATGTAGGCCAAATTTTAGCAAATCATAGCCTCTAGGGAAGTGTGTGTGTGGTGGGGGTTGCCGGGGGAGATGGAAACAGAGAGAAAGATGGAAGAGGAGAGAGATGGGGGAGGGGGACAGGATCACACGGCAGGCAATACTATATAAACCCAACTTCCTAGAAAGTTCTTCTCTTTGCTTCAAAGATGCACACTCAACAGACATGCACCTGCTCCTTCAAGAAACACTCGCCTAGCCACCCTCTTCCAGGCGTGTATGCACACGACACTGGGTACAAACATTCACATATGTATCGGTCCTCATACATGCAGGGGGTTAACCCAGAATCCTACAGGTGATGATGGCGGTGGTGTACAATTTACTGACTGCCTAAGTGTTTTACAGTCATCATCTCATTACATTTAAGCCTTAAGAAAAGCCATCTGAGATTGATATTATTGCTATTCCCATCTCATAGCTGAGGGTACAGAAGTTCAGAGAGGTTAGGTAACTTGCCAGGGTCACAAAGTTAGAAAGTGACAAAGTCAGGAGAAGAATCCTGCCCACACTATGAGACTTTCTTCATTTAGTCAGATAGACATGCAACACGCATGTGTGCACAGGTGTGTGTGTGTGTATGCGCGCACACACACACATACATACGCAAACCCTGCCTCCTTAGTTAGTGCAGGGAACTGATGCCCATGAGGTCATCTTCCTCTTCCTCTCTCTGACCTCCTCATGGGCATCACTCCCAGCCCTTCACAGCACTGCCCTGCTTTTTAGGAGCGCCCCTGGCTCAGACACCTATGAGCACAGCTTGCTGCCCACAAAGGTCCCCTCCCCCCAGCAGCTGTAGGCCCCGGCCCAGCTGGGGGCGGCCCTGGGATTTGGCTGGGTGACTCAGGCTGAATCATGGCCCAGCTGCTCCTTGGCAGCCCTCTCCCCTACTCTGCCCAGAGAGCCTATTTTGAAGGCAGAGATGGGCCTGGGGTGGAGGGCAGGAAGCATGGGCACTTGAGAAGGAGGAATCAGGCACAAGAAGGCCTCTGTGCCCACTTCTACTCCTCAGTGGTCTGCAGGCACACAGGCAGCCCCTGCCCATGCCCCTCGTTCTCCCAGAAAGAGAACCCTTTTGCCTGGGCATGAGCATGGGTCTCCCTCTCTGATTCCAGGACCCACGTTGGCGCCCTTGTCCCACTTTTTGGCTTTCATAACAACGATAACAATATTTACTATTCTAATGGATTACTCACATGTTACAGTATTCCACAGTTTTCAAAGCACTTTCTCATCAGTATTGCATTTAATTCTCTTACTAGTTCTAGAGTGGACTAATAGCATCCTTAGGAGTGGAAATTAGTATCCTTAGGTTTGAGCTTATGTGAACTGTTTAAGGTCACACAGTGGGTAAAGTGACAGAGCCAGGAACCAAATTTTAGGCTTCTTGGTCCAACCTGTGAAAGGTAAGCATTAAGGCTGGAGTTGAGCTGCAGTTGGGTGTGGGGGGGGGCGTGGCATGAGTATATGGGGCATGGCAGGGCCATGGTGGGGCCATGGCTGGGGCATCAAAAGTAGCACAGGGGCGTGGCAAGATAGGGGGTATGCGGAATGTATGGAGGAGGCATGCCTGGTGGCTTGGTGTGTGAGGATCATGACAAAATTATTCTCTTCACCCTTCTGCAATTAATAGATTATGGAATCATTTATGCTTTAAAATCTTCTTTTCCATGTTTCAGGCCAATATCCTAAGCTTAACAGGTCCATCACCAACTCAATGGACACGAGTTTGAGCAAACTCTGGAAGATAGTGAAGGACAGGGAAGCCTGGCGTGGTGTAGTTCATGGGGTCGCAAACAGTCAGACACGACTGAGCAACTGAACAATGACAAGCGCAGACCATAGAATTTCTACTGAGAAGACTTGACCTATAGGACCTTTGTTTTCCAAAGCCTTAGTTTGCTCATCTGAAATGATGGGTCCGGGCCTCCGGTGTGGTAGGGTGTTGAGAGGCATGCATGCAGTCGTGTGCATCATGCCCTTTAGAAGCCATGAAGGACTTCACAAAGGCTGATGTTTTTCACATTTTGTTTTATCTTTTTAAAAACGTCTGTGAGTGCTGGGCAGAGGGGTGGGTGGGCTTCTGGGAACCTGTGTGCGGTGCTGAGAGGGGGAGTGGGTGACAGCTCTTCCTTCCCCCAGCTTGGTCTCAGCCTGGCCTTCCCCCACCCTCAGCCCAGAGCCGGTTTCTAGGCAACAGGATGGATGCAGGGATGGTTCGGAGGGGAGAGAGCTATAAATAGGGAAGGGAGAAAACAAAAATAAAGTTCCAGAGAAAGCAGTGGAGCTGTATTACTAGAGGTGGGGGCGGGGAGATGGGGAGGGAAATGGGTGAAGGGTGGGGCACAGGGAAACAGCAGCTGTCCCTTCATCAGAGGAGCCGGTAGTCTCAGGTTAGCCAGCTGGCAGTGGTCCACAGGGTGCTCACACAGGTGAGGAGGGGGTTTTCGTGTGCATAGCTGAGCCAGATGGGGGTGAAAAGGAGAAGTCTATTATGGCTGGAGAAATAGGGGAAGCTCAGAGGCAGGGATTTCAACAGGCAGAGTGACAGGCAGATGTCCAGGTGAAGGAAAGAAGCCGGCAAAGGACTGGAAGGTGTGGATCAGCCAGGCTGGGGCCGGACTCCCAGATCTCGAAGGCCTGGCTGAGCTCAGTCTCGCCAACCTCACACCCCATGTCCATGCAAATACGGGTGGGTTCTTCCTGTGCTGCAATGCTCGCCCTCCCCAGATTTTCCAGGCCCCTCCTTTTCATTCAGGTTTCAGCCTCTCAGACACCTGAGCTGATCCACCCAATTGAACGTTGGTCACTACCCTTGCTGTGTCACATTCTATCACATGGCTTTATTTTATGTTCTTCATAAAACCCCAAATTGTCTCGATCTGTTTGTTCACTGATCCATGGACATGAGTTCTTCTGGGGCAATGACCCCAGGGCTGTTCCCTGTAGCCCCTTACTTCTAGGACCAGAGTAGGTGAGCATCACACACTTTTGAATGACTAAAGGCACCCAACATGTAGACAACCTCCTTTTTCATGTGTGAACAGAAATATACCTGCATCTATATGTAAGTGTGATACACAGCTCAACCCTACCACACACACACTCACTTGCAGCCTCCCTGAAACTGCATGAGATCTGTTATCTCCACTCTGCTGCTTCACATTTTCCTGTTGTTGATGGGTTTTGTTTGTCTCCCCTCAGAGCAAGTCCCTTTTGGAAAATTCCAAAGAAAGAGGGCTTCGGAGTCAGGCTTGGGGCTGAATGTGGCCTTTGCCACTTCCCAGCGATGTGACCTAGGGCGGGAAACTTTGCCTCTCTGGCCTCCATTTTCTCAACTGTAAATTAGGGCAAATAACAAGGAATCTTTGAGGATGGTTTCAAGTGAAATGAATGGAGGCAAGTGCTGGATGCCTGGGAAATGCTGGGCACTGGGGAAATGGCTCTGTCCCTGTCATGAAGGAGGCACCCAGGAGCTAGCTGTGTGTTCCCACAGAAGCACTCACAGTCAGGACTTGGGTCTGACACAGGGCTGGCATCTTCCGCTGATGCTTCTGGGCTTGTGCCTGGAATGCATTTAAAGTGACCCCTGCAGATGAGAACATTGGTCTCTGAGCAGAAAATCGAGCTCAGGAAACCAGGTGCGTGGCTTGGCACCCAGGAAGGAGGAATAAAGCTCTTCACAAGCAGATGGTGAACCTGGTTTTGGCATCTAAAAATGGGGATCAGGTGCTGGTAGCTGGCAAGGAGGTGACAAACTCAAATTCCTCAGAGACGAAGCAGTTCATGAAAATGAGTGAAGTGGATGGAAGGAACACAACAGGGAGGGAAAGGGACTGTCGCCAACTGGAATCAAATGAGAAATATTTAAACCTTGTGCTAGCAAATTAAACATCTCTACAGGCCAAATTCAACCTAAGGACCACGAGTCTGCAGTCCTTGCGGACTGTGGGTTGCAAATAATGTCTTAATTCAGACAAAGATGATCTGGACATCCTAGTACTCACACGTTGAGTCAGAGAATTACAGACCCCCCACGGCCCCACCCCCCACCCCCGTTTGTTCTCCCTACACACACGTCTGCCAGCAGCTTCGTACTTCCGGAAGTAAAGGCTCCTTCACTGCAGGCCAAAGTGACTCAAGTGACCCTGGTGTCCCCCAGCGTTCAAGGCCTTCTGCACCCTACCGCCCCCCAACAACTCAGGGAAGGAGGGGACGCTAAACACTTGGGGGTTGAATAAATAGAGGAAGCTTCTTCTGGCCCTTAGGTTTCCAAGGGCGAAGAAAGGTTTGAGTCGGAAGGGAGGTCGGACTTGGCAGAGAAAGGATGGCGTCTTGATCAGGCGAGGTTTAGGGGCTATCGTGACAAGGAGGTGCTGGGCTTCCGCATGGGCAAGGGTGGTGGCCTGGGTCTGAGCCAGGTTAAGCTACTGCTGCGGCTAAAGAGAGCAAGAGCGCCGCAACGGCGGGGGCGGGGCCTACCCCAGGCTGGGGCGGGGCCTCGACGCGGGCGCGGTGTGTTCTATGCCAATCAGAGCAGTGCTTTCGCCCTGATGGGGGCGGGGCCTCTGTGCAGCACCGCGGCTTCTCCGCCCCTACTCCCCAGTGCTGAGGCGGTGTTGGGGGCCCTCTAGTGCAGTACCTGGAGAAGGAAATGGCAACCCACTCCAGTATTCTTGCCTGGAGAATCCCAGGGACAGAGGAGCCTGGTGGGCAGCCGTCTATGGGGTCGCAAAGAGTCGGACACGACTGAAGCGACTTAGCAGTAGCAGCAGCAGCAGTGCAGATACCGATCTGCGCAAGGTTCCGGACCGGCTTCCCAGATTTCTGCAGACCCTAGCTCACCTCAGCCGAGGTCGCAAACTTTCCGAGGCTTTTCTGGGAAGGGTGGAGCACTGGTTGCCCGAACTCTGCCTTTTTTGGGGGACAACTGTCCATTTCCTCTCCTCCAGGATGAGTTTTTCTGCAGCGGGCCGGTGTGCGCAGGGGTATGTGCATGTCAGTGTTCTTGGGGTGTGTGGGGGCGGGGAGTTTAGGGTCAGCAGCTTCTTCCAGTGATCACGCTGCTGTTTTCCCAGAGCTTCGCGGTGCGCGTGCAACTCTGAGTGCGCGCCCGGTTCTGCACTTGTCGGCCAGCGTGCTGCGCGCGTGAGTGCAGGTGCGCGCCTGTCCGGTGGGTACACTCGAGTTGGCGCGCAAGGACCAGCATAAGTGCACACAAGTCCGCGGCGCGTAGCCATCGATGCTCCTGCGCTGCCTGTGCCTTGAGGTGTGAGCCTGTGGGCCCTGCGCCTCGGCTGTACTGGGCTTCCTTACGCCCAGCACCCCCAGTAGGTGCTTTATGGTCCAGTAGGTGGCGCCCGAGGCCGCCTCCCTGCCAGCAGCATGTCCCAGCCTGGGAGCGAGGCGTGGGGGGTGCCGCGTCCATCCAGGTCGTCCATGCGGGAGGGTAGGAGCTGAGGCCCGAGGTGGTCAGTCTTACACGTGGTCTGGGTGTGCCGGGCCCCAAAGAGTGGAGTGAGGCAGGCTGTAACCTGGAAGTCTGTCGGCCCCCATCCAGCGCCCAGCCCAGCCCTGCCCTGCCCTGCCCGTGCGGCGCCTGCTACAGACAGATTGGCTTTATTCATGGACACGCAAAGAGGGGGGCGGCCGGACCCGCCCTCCCGGAACACGCTCACACGAGGGTGGGGGACTCTCCATGCTACAATCACGATACACGACGCCCGTGCTCGGACCGGGTCGGCTAGGGGAGGGGTCATGGCACAGCCTGGCTCCTGGTTTTGGTTTAAAAGAAAAAAAAGGTTCTTGGGGTCGATGTGGGAGTGCGCTGGAGGGCTTTGGCAGGGGTGCCCGGAGGCCCTTCAGAGAGCCTGTATCGGGGGGTGGAGGGGAGCCGTCGCTTTCCTGTTCGTTTAAAAACACATAGAACATGCTACAACCGCGCAGATACCAGACCGGATGGGGCGCGGAAGGGGCAACATACGGGCTGCGAGGTTCCCAGCCTTGGCCGCAGCCCCAGCCCTGTCCACGCCCCAGGGTTGGACGCGGGCGGGAAGGACAGACAGAGAGACTCAAACACGGGCTCCCAGGGGGCACCTCGGAGCGAAGGAAGATCTCGTGTTTTGAGGGGAAGGGGTAGAAGGACAGCCCTGGCTCTGGGGGGCGGGGCAGGGGACCGGGAAGGGATTGTGCTGCTGGTGGGGGGCCGTCCTGGGGCCTTACGCCTCTGGCTCATACTCCTGATACTCCTCCTGCATCAGAGGGATGGGGGTAGAGTGGAGAAGAGCAAAAGAGGAAGGGGTTGGAGACCAAGTGGCCAGGCCGCGCCCCGAGACCCTTCGCCCACCAGGAGGAATAGTGAACGCCCCTCCCCCTGGGCAGGGGAGAGACCTAGAATTTGGGGACGGCTGGGATGTTCCTGGGCAAGGGTGCCTGAGACCCAG
>NW_011494810.1:3304723-3309195 GCF_000754665.1 Bison bison bison | reverse complement strand
CTCTGGGGTCTGGGGTCTGGGGTCTGGGAGCTTGAAAACTCACTGTCCCAAACTTATCCTCCCAGGAACCTCCCACCCCAGCCGGGGACGCCCAAAGCCCCACCCCTCACCTGGGGCTGTTCCTCATAACTCTCTCCTTCAGGCTCCATCAGGGGCTCGATCAGCGGCTCCTCGGCAGCTTCCTGGGCCACTTCCTCTGGCTGCAGGAAGAGAAGAGACAGGGCCTTTGAGGCCAGCTGCGCATGCCCCCCAGATTCCTACCCTGGGAAGTTTTTGGCTGATCTGGGGAAGGCTGGGCTTTGTTGGCAGTGCAACCAGAATTTTTAATTGTTTATTTGGAGTGCCTTGGAAATGGGATGGAGCAGTGAAATCCCTCCAATCATGGCTTGAAGCTGGGGATGTTCAGGGGTTGCAGGTACCCATACCCCTCTCCCAGCAGCTGACAGCCTCCTGTGCTTCCCTTGATGGGACTGGATGGGATGGGGAGATAGCACACATAATCATCCATTTGTCCCTCTTTGTGTCAGCTCTGTAGGTGGGGGGTGCTTAGGAGGACCCCAAGATAACCCTGGAGGCTCCTCTGGGCTGGAGGGAGATGGAGGCTCAGGGACAGAGCTGAGCAGGGGCTCTGAGCCATTCCCCTGCCACTTTCCACCCATCCCTCCCCCAGGGCCCTGTGTGGCCTGGTTTCTTCAGCTGTTGCTATTTTAAGATAAGCTGGAAGCAACAGCTCATGGTGTTGCTTGGATGTGTGAGCTAAGACTCTCCCCTCCCCATAGCATCTGCTGCCCAGACCTGTGCGGGCCAGCATATATGCAAATAGGGGGCTGCCAGACATATGGCCAGTCCCCTGTGAGCGAGCACATATATGTGCACAAACACGAGACTGAGCTGATTGCACACGTGGGCACACACAGTAACCTGAGGTTCATGCTCTGTAGGCAAGGGGCCCCACCACGTCCCCCAGTTGCACATGTAACCACAGTCCCTCCCTACTGGGCAGAGGTAAGAATCTTGGGACCCATGAGGGCTGGCACCTTGGCCTAGTTGCTCCAGCTCCGTCCAGGCAGCTTCAGCTCCTTCACATTACCTGTCTAGGTGGGCCCTGTGACCACATGAGTTTACACTCCTGGCTTAGCTCACTTCCCCTAGTTACAGGGAGTCCACCACAGCCCAGGAGGTGGGGAAATGTTAGCTTGCCCAAAGTCACCCGGCTATGACCAAAACACAGGAAAGAAACAGAATGTGAAGAATCCCAGCTCTGTACATTGTTTGGAAACAAATGTCCAACAGCAGGAGAATAATGTGTGCACTGTGGTCCTGTCACACAGAGGGTACCGCACGTCTAGGATGGGAAAACCCAGTGCACACCAAGGCGTGCTTGAGTCCCCTTCTGAGTGATGAGTGAAAGAACCCGGGTACAAAAGAACATGTGCTTTAGGATAACGTTTACATAAAGCTGAAAGACACCCAGATAATCTGTGGTGATAGAAGCAATTAACTGTGGAGGGGACAGGATAAAGGTGAGGAGAGTCAGGTGCCGGGGATAAACGAGACCCTGGAATAAGTGCCCCCTTAAATTTTGTGCCCCAGGCACTCCACTTCCCTCACCCTAGTCTTAGCCCTGGGAGTAGGGTGGGAGGGAGGGTAAGGGGGGCTTCTAACGAGCTATGTCTTCTGTTTTATGTCTTGATCTGGGTGCTTGATTACCTGGGGAGAGTTGAGTTTGTGAAAATTCCATGGATCTGTGTGTTTTCTGCATGAATGTTTTCTGCATAATATACTTCAGTAAGAAGTTCACTTAAAAACCACCCCAGCCTTGCTATTCACACCTCTTTGGCATCAGGTCAGTTGCTTCACCTCTGATCTCAGCTGCCTCAGATGGGAAGCGGGATGGTGTCTTTGCTTTGTATGCGTGTGGGGAGGCTTCCACGATACTGTATGTGGGCAGATTGAGAGGTAGAGACAGAAACTCACACTCTTAGCTTGCATGACTTCTCCATGGGGCCAGTGGCCCCAAACACCTGGCTTTAGATTGTAAGTCTATGATCTTGAGTTCTCTTGAGAAAGGAGGTTTGAAATGTCAACAAGTGCTGGTAAGAGGAAGGCAGCCTGAGAAAAATGATTGTGTGCAAAAGCCCCCTCACCAAGCCTCAAGCTGACAGCTCTGCTTTCTCTGCGCCCTAGCTCTCAGTACTGGGCCTTGTCCCATGTTGGCATCAAGGGACTACAGTGACATGAACCTGAGCTTAGCACCTCCCAACTACCTTCTTGGGGGCAGGCAGGATTTGGGATCTTGAGTAAGTCACTTCACCTCTCTGAGCCTCAGTTCTTTTACCTATAAGATGTGCTAATTGTGATACCTTTTTTTACAGGGACATTGTGAAGATTCATTGAGTGACTCCATGTACAATATTTAGAACAGCACCTGCCCACACAAGAGATCAATGAATGGGAGTGATCACTGGAAACAAGGATAAGAAATGGGAAGTCACACAGCTGGTAAAATGCAGAGACAGGACTTGAACCAGAATTTCTGAGCAGAGGGAAGGAACCAACTGAGCAGAATGTCTAGAGTGGAGGGTGCTGTGTGGTCTCCTCCCCCAGCCCAGTGGATGGATCCGCTCATGCCGAGATCACACGGAAGGAAGCCCTACCCCCATGGAGGCAGATTCAGCATTTGTACGTGGAAAACATGGAGCACCGCACAGGAGGCAACTGTGCAGATGGTGTATAGATCCACAGAGTTCAACGTCCTAGCACACCTGTGACACAAGCCCCTGGGGGCACACACAGGCTGATCCTGTGATCGTGGGCCATCATCTCTTACTGAGCATTCACTGTATGTCATCCAGGCTCTTTACGTCAGTGGTTCTCAAGATGTGATCCCTGGACCTGCAGCATCAACATCACCCAGATACCTTTTAGAAATGTACATTCTAGCCCTACCTCAGACCGATCTGATGCACACTTACGTTTTTAAACACCTCTAAGCTACATTATCTCTAATCTACACAAAAGTCCTCTTGTATTCATCTCCTGTCTTAGAGGCAAAGAATCAGGCTCAGAGACGTGACAGGACCTGCCCAGGGCCAGACAGTCAAGAAGTAATGGAGCTGAGATTCAGATCCAGCTCTGTGGGGCTCCAGAGCTCACAGCCCTTACCCTGTAGCATGTCCTAAGGAAGGTATCTGACTTTGTGCACACATGGGTTGCTGCCACCACTTGCCTGGGGTAACATGTCTGCACAAATGTGTGAGACACAGTTCATCCCTCCCCATGGCCCACTTCTGCTCACGCCTGCCTCAGGGCCTTTGCACGTGCTGTTCCTCCTGCCTGAAATAGACTTCCCACACGGTGTGCCTCATCACTTGGGTGTCAGCTCTAATGTCACCTTCTCAGAGAAGCCCTCCCAACTAAAGTAGCCCCCTCACCCCTTGACTCTCTATCCCATCGCTCTTGTTTTCTTCATAGCACATATCCCTGTCTGAAATCATCTTGTGCACTGGTTAGCTGTTTACTGTATCTTCTCCCACTACAGAGCCAGCTCCGTGAATGTAGGAACCTATTTGCTGTGGTAACCCCTAGAACGATCCCTCCCTGGCGTGAATACTTGTTGACTGAAAAGACGTGAGGGAACAATCAGTGACATATGCAGATGAGGCCAAAAGCAGGCCAGATCACACTCACGAGCAGGATACATGTACCCAATCCAGATTTGGGTCACAGTCACGGGGAGTGCCATGCCCGCACAAAGCCACATGCAGACTCATGCCGAGCTGTGTCTATCTGGGCCGTGCAGAATGTTAGGCGAGGTGGCTTGTGCCCCAGGCTGGCTGGGGGAGCAGGGAGCCTGGCGGCAGATTTATGGGTGTAGCTGGTATGTGTGTGTGTGTGTGTTGGAAGGATAGCTCACCTTCAGATCAGTGGGGAACTCCTCCTTCTTCACCAGACCTGTGGCTGCTGCAATGTTCCCAGCCCCAGAGAACACGGCTCCTCCCAGGTGTGATGCCTGCTCCTTGGTTTTCTCAGCCACTGTGTCAGGGAGAGGGTTGGGGGCAAAGGTCAAGCAGACATAGATGCCCTCCTCCTCCATAGTGTCCCAGGGCCTGACTTCCCACAGAGCACTACACCCCGCAGAAAGCTCTGGGGGTGCCCTCTCCCGCCGCCCTCTGCCCTCACTCTCTGGATGTCTGCAGACCCTAGGCCAAGGTAAGGGAACAAGTGGGCAGGGCTGGGCTAGTACCTGAGGCCACTCCTTGCACTACCCCTTCTCGGGTTTTGCTTCCTGTGGGGACAAAACGGAGCACACTTAAGGGCCGAGGGAACAGAAACCAGCAAGCACAGTGGTTACAGAGTGGGCAGAGGGGCCCAGGCAGCATGGGCATCCTGGTCCCTCCCTGCCTTCTTGGGCCCCCAAATCCCACAAGTGCCCCCTTCCATGCCTGCATCATCTGGACGTCCAGTTCTCC
>NW_011494810.1:3301489-3304510 GCF_000754665.1 Bison bison bison | reverse complement strand
CACTCACATCCCCATACCCCCTGCTCCATTTCTTAAGACTCTTTTAAATAGGGTGCAAATCTCTCCTTTTGGCCAAAGTAGCGAGTGTCTTAGATGCAGGATGGGTCTAAGGGTGACGTGAAGATGGTGACTGACAGCTACGGCATTGGCTGGGTCTTCCCAGGAGGGTAGTAACTGGGAAAGGCAAGAGAGCCTGTCCTGAGGTGGGGGTGGAAACCTTCGGGAGAGAGGGATGTCTCCAATCCTGAGGATCTGGCAACCCAGACAGCAGCAGATAGAGCCATAAACGGGAGTGTGGGCCAGCTGAGGCTGGCGAGAGGAGGGTGCAGGCAGACGGGCTTCTCAGGGCTAAGGCCAGCCACATCCAGACACCTGTGGCTGGGGACTGGGGACGGAGGTTTGTGCAAGCACTTCCATTTATTCCTCGCATAAACACTTGTTGGCACCTTCTCTGATTCAAGTCCTAGGCTGATGGCTCACTGTCAGATGAGGGACAGAGAAGAAGAAAGTTGGTGCCTTGGGCCTCAAAGTAGTGGGGAGAGGAAGTCTGGGCCTCCGGGGGGTTGCAGGATTGGGGGGGGGTTGTTTCCCAGGTCTTGACAAATGGGGAGCAGTGGATACACAGAAAGGGGACTGAGGAGGGTGTTTTAGGGACAGGAAGCATGTAGGTGAGGCCTAGAGAAGTGTGATTTCAGGGTCTGCACGGGGCACGTTGATACGGTCTGTGTGCTCAGAGTGATGGAGACTGAGATGGAACCATGAGGCAGGTTGAATGCTAGGCTACAGGGAGCTGAGTCTTTGATGAACAGGAGCCGGGGACCATCAGGAGTTCCTGCTCAGGGAGAGGAGCAGGAGGTGCCAACCTGGGGGAAAAGGAGGTGGTTGTTGAGTCTGTTAGCAGGGAGACAGCATCAGGGATGTCAGGGGTCCACAGGAGTGAAAGGGCTGAGGAAAGAGGGAGGCCAGAGCTAGGGTCCAGAAGGTGTGAGCTCAAGCCTTCTCCCAGTCTCCATCACCTCTGCCCTAGCTCTAACCACCCTCATCTCGTGGCTATGTTACCTCCCAGCGGGCCTCCCTGTAATTTGTTCTGTCCCCAGAGTCCTAGGGGATTTCTCTATACTGAAGCCAGATCATGTCGGTCCCTGGCTCACAGTCTGCCATGGCAGTCAGACTAATGCTTTGCCTGCAAGGGCCCCTCATGAACTGGCTATTTCTGATCTCATTTCTTATCCTTGCTTTCTGCCCTCTGCTCTCAAACCCAGTATCTTTCGCCCCATCCCAGGGCCCTTGGCACCTGCCTTTTCTGCACCTCCCTCCCCAACGCTCCTTATTCTCTGGGCTCAGCTCAAATGCTACCCTCTTTGATTACCAAAGTGGCTCCCCACCCCAGCCACTGGATGTCAAAGCCCGAGACTGGAATACTTGACCTCACCATCAGCAGAGGCGGCACCTACCAGCACAGAGTAGGTGATCAAAAAGTATTTTTCAAATTACCACCATTCCAAATCTGCCACAGCCCTGGGCAGGTTAACCAATCCTCTGCAGCCTGAATAGAAGATAATTCTATCACACAAAAGTAAGCCCTGAATCAGCAGACTGAATGCAGAGTTTCTTGCCTCCCTTTATGCAAATGACCCTGAAGCATCGCTCTTTTCCGCCCCCCCCCCCCTTACGAGTGAGATATTTTAACCACTTGGCCTTTCTCCTGATGACAGCTGTTAGTTGCAAGGACGGTGGACCCCTAGGAGAGATGCCAATGGTGGAACCACTGAGAGGAGAGCTTTCAGAGGTGGAGAGCAGGGCTGGGAGGGAGCCCCAACAATACAAGAAGGAGAGTGGTAAGGGGAGGAGGGCACTTTGGAATCCATAAAGCTTCGCTAAAACTTCAGCTTCAGGTCTTATCAGCTGTGACCTTGAGCAACATAATCAAAGCGCTGGGAAGCCAGGGTTTCCCTGGTCGGTGGATGGGCAGGGAGCATTAAGTGAAGTAATAGATGTTGCAGATGTATTTCACACTGTACTTGGCAGACAGTAAGGGTTCAACACCAGATAACTATTAATAATGGGAAGAAGAAGCAGAAGAAGGCTATCTTCTTTGATCCCTGCCTTGCTTCTCTGGACTTTCAGCTGAACTCCACACTCATCAACCCTTCCTCCATTCCCCCCTACCGTCCGTGTCATCACTGACCCAGGCTGGCTATGTCCTCAGTGACCCTGCTAACCCGGCCCCATCTGCTGACTCATATTCTCCGGCCCAGACCCCCCACTTCCTCCCTCTGAGGACCTCGGCTCTGTCCTCTCGGAAGACACCCAAACCTCGCAGCCCCGGAAGCCCCGCCCCTCGCCCACCGACGTAGAGGACACCCTCCTTGGTCTTCTCCGCGGCCTCGGTGACCCCCTGCTTGGTTTTCTCCGCGGCGGCCACGACGCCCTCCTTGGCCATGGACAGGCCCTTCATGAACACGTCCATCCTGGCGGCCTGGGGAGGACGAACACACGGGCACCGGTGCGCTCGCCCACATCCTCACCCCAGCCCTTGTGAAGAGACCGAAGAGACCGCAGGTGTCCCATTCCCTCCCCCTGAGACCGAAGGCGCCCTTCTGGCCCGGAACCTCCTCCCACCTTACTCCCTTCCCCAGCGCCAGGCCACAGGGCCGCGGCGAGTCCTAGCGTCCTTGAAGCCCGTGAACGCAGGAGGGGCCCCCCTCCTCGGTTATCCGGGGCCCTGCAACCTGCAGCCCCGCGGAATCGGAGTGCTGGGCATGGCGCGAAGCCCGGGGGCCTGCCTGTACACACGCGACAGACACACGGCCACGCAAACAAACATACTCCTTGGACACGCTCACGTGCACACACAGGACCCTCAGACATTCGAACGCGCACAGACACGCGGACACACCACGGGGCATACGGGCGCGGGCGCACGGCCACACGGCCATCCAGGCAGCTGCAGACACGAAGCAAGAGAGACACATACCCCGGGTCGCACACCGACACGCACCCCGCGGCGTTCTGTTTACG
>NW_011494810.1:3297523-3301301 GCF_000754665.1 Bison bison bison | reverse complement strand
GGTGGGCTCGGGCCGATGAGGGATCGGGCCGTGTCCAGGCGTTCAGGCTGGTCTGCAGCAGACGAGGCACGAGCCCTGAGCCTAGGTGCAGTAGTGTCCGGGCCTGGAGTGCTTCGCCAGCCGCCGCTCGCTTCTAGCGCCCTGCTGTCTCGCGTGCTCCTGCTCCGGCTGGGGCGCTGCGGCAGCTCTGAGCTCAGCGCCACCCCCTGGCGGCCGCGCCACCCCCTCGGCCTGACTGACAGGAGGCGGGGAGGGTGACATCTCCGCGGAGCCAGCTAGCCTCACGGGGCGGGCCCGGGACACGCCGCTGGGGACCCCGGAGCGTCATCGGACTCAAGTCCTGTGCCCCAGGAACCTAGTCTGGTGGGAGACACAATGCGGCGTGCTTAGAGTACGGGAGAAATACTGCAGTTGGTTTTAGTGTTCAGATGGGTTTGGAGGTCTTTATTAACTGTGGGACCTTGGGCTACTCAGCTCTCCTTTCTGAATGTCAATTTCCTCTTCTGTAAAATATGGATGGTTCATTCAGCGAACGTTTACTGAGCTCTTAGGTACCAGGCAGATTTGAGGCTGGAGACAGCACCAAAGGAAAACTAGACCCCTCCTTTTTGGGGAGTTTGCAGTGGTGAATTTGTGTGTGTGCAGAGATGGGACACAGGACAGAAAATAAACATCAATGCTTAAGCCAAAGGTTATTTCAGCTTGTGATTAGAGTCATGGAGATGATAAAATGGAGATGGACAAGAGTTACTAGAGTAGGGGTGCTTGAGATCTGGTGGTCAGGGAAGGCCTCTACGAGGAGGTGAATGGAAGCAGAGATCCCAGAGAAGCACCAAGATCAGGGTGCTTGAGGGCAAGATCCATAGAGAGGGAACTGTATGTGCAAAGGCCCTGAGGCAGGACTGTGCTTGGGAACAGATAAAACACAACGTAGCGGAAGAAGCAACAGGGAAGGAGAAAGAGGTGGACATGATCCTTTTTTCTGTGGTTACGGTCTGGATTGTCAAAATGACCCTAGAGTGCCAGTCACACATAGGTCCTTAGTTGGTATATGACTGAATTATGCCCAGGAAGCTGTGGGATACCAGAGGAAGGGGTCTCTGACAGCTCAACAGAGTCAGGTAAAGCTGTACAGAGGAGGTGACATCTGAGCTGGGCCTTGTGGAATTTCATCTAGCAAACAAAGGAGGAAGGACATTTTGGGTTGTGGACATAGCATCCGCAAAGGCACCATGGTTGGAAATGTAGGGTGTAAGTGTCAGATGATGAGGTGAGAGGGCAGCCAGGAGCCAGACTATGCAGGGCCTGGAAAAAATTGTTCACAGATTGCTGATAGAGCTGCAAACTGGCACATGCTTTTTGGAAGACAATTTGGCAATGTTTACCAAAGACATAAATGCATGCTCCTTTAGAGCCAACAGTTAGTTCCCCTTCCAGGAATTCATCCTTTGGATCTCTACTCTCACAAGCACACAAAAACATGTGTGCAAGGCTCTTCGCTGCAGCATAGTTTACTGTAGCACAAAACTGAAAATAATCTAAATGTCTATCTGTAGAGGACTGGCTAGTTAATTATGGTTCATCCACTCAGTGCAATGCTGTCATTAGAAAGGATGGGTTAGACCCATGTGCATTGATATAGGAGTATAAGACATGGTGTGAGGTGAGAGAAGCCAAAGTACTAAACTGTAATGTGTGCAGCTAACTGATTTTTTAAGAATTATTTTGTTGAAATATGGTTGATTTACAATGTGTTAACTTCTACTGTAGAGCAAAGTGATCAGTTATACATATATATATATTCTTTTTTCATGTTCTTTTCCACTATGGTTTAATCACAAGATATTGAATATAGTTCCCTGTTCTATACAGTAGGACATTATTGTTTATCCATTATATATATGTAATAGTTTGCATCTGCTAATCCCAAACTCCCAATCCATCCCCCCCCCCTCACTCCCTGCCCCCTTGGAAACCACAAGTCTGTTCTCTATGACTGTGACTTTATTTATTGGCTTCTCTAATACCTCAGTTGGTAAAGAATCCACCTGCAATGCAGGAGACCCTGGTTCGATTCCTGGGTCAGGAAGATACACTGGAGAAGGGATAGGCTACCCACTCCAGTATTCTTGGGCTTCCTGTGTGGCTCAGCTGGTAAAGAATCTGCCTGCCAATGCAGGAGATGTAAGAGACATGGGTTTGATCCCTGGGTTGGGAAGATCCTTGGAAAAGGGAAAGGCTACCCACTCCAGTATTCTGGCCTGGAGAATTCCATGGACTGTAAAGTCCATGGGGTCACAAAGAGTCAGACATGACTGAGTGACTTTCACTTTCATAGATAAGTTCATTTGTGTTATATTTTAAGTGATATCATATAGTATTTGTCTTTCTCTTTTTGACTTACTTCACTTAGTATGGTTAATAAGCCAAGAAGTGATGTTTGTGACTCTTGACTAAGATTCCCTGAATGTCAGATGAGGAAGGACCAAGCAGTAGGAAGGAGAGAGGAAGAAGAGATAAAGAAGACCATATGAAGGGTGTCATCTTCCTATTGTAGGAATTGGTACGTCACTGAAGGATTTTAAGCCCAAGAGAAACTAAATGAGATCTGCATTTTATGGGGTCCAGATGGAGGTGGGTTGGAGGGGGACATTGCTAGATGCAGCAAGAGCAATGAGGGACCTGAGGCAGAATCTACAGGAAGAATGATAAAGCCTGGACCAGGAAAGCCTCAGTGAGTCTGGAACAGGACTGGAGGGGAGACCTGAGCATCATTTCAGATGTAACTTATTGGATGTTGGGGAAAAGAAAGTGGAATGAATCCAGGAAGATCCCCAGGTTTCTGGCTTGGACAATGGGGTGAGTGATGCTGCTGCAAAAAAAGGAAATAGGCATTGAGGGGTTGGGGCAGCCTTGGAGGGTGAGCTTGTTTAGGGCACACTGAATGTGCTGTGCCTGATAGACTAGCTGGACAAAGTGTGCAGCCAAGAGTTATCTGAGCCTGGAACTCAGGAAGCTACTCCATGCTGACTTCAGGTATTTATTTGGGCCATGGTATACTGGGAAGTCTTTAATACATGGCTTTCCAAGCAGAGAAGCACCTTATAGAGTTTGCCCATACCCGTGGTGTAAATTCTACCCCTCTGGTTTGTTTCAAGCTGTCACTGTGATGTCTCTGAGCAGAGAGTTGGGAAGAGACATGTGGAAGCACTCCCTTATACAGCATTTCCACCATTCAGGTAAAATAGATATAAAATAATCTGAAAAGCATAGATAATAGTAAAATAATTAGGAAGTTATGTTTTAAGTGCTTATTATCTTTGTTTTTAACATTTATATAACCATAAGTTTATTTAATTTTTAATAATGGCTTTAATGTCTGTCTCACAAAATTCCTAAAACTTTGTTCTCACAAGCTGATCCAAGCCAGCCCAGGACACTGTTGGATTTGGAGTTATTTGCATGGAGGTGGTGGCTGGAGTCATGGGGAGTATGCAGCTGCCCAGAGGAACAGGGAGAGTGAAAAGAATGGAGGGTCGGAGCAGAATGCTGAGTCACTGCAAACTTCCTGAGTGGCCAGGGGCAGAGGAGCCCAGGGAAAGGCTGAGAAGAAGCAGCACAGAGAGGAGGAGAAGCTGGAGAGTGCGGTGGCAGGGAAACCAAGGGGATTAGAGGACAAGTGGACGAATGTTAAAGAGAAGCCAAAACAACAAGTAATAAAGAATCCTCAGATAGGCAGCAAGTGGGCTGTGGAGGAGTTTAACAGGAGCATCAGGAA
>NW_011494810.1:3280859-3297423 GCF_000754665.1 Bison bison bison | reverse complement strand
AGGAAAAGACTCATTGGAAAAGACCCTGATTCTGGGAAAGACTGAAGGCAGGAGAAGGGAATGACTGAGGATGAGATGGTTGGATGGTATCACTGACTCAGTGGACATGTGTTTGAGCAAACTCCAGGAGATAGTGAAGGACAGGGAAGCCTGGCGTGCTGCAGTCCATGAGGTCACAAAGAGTCAGACACGACTAAGTGACTGAACAACAGCAGGAGGCATCGTGAGTCCAGGAAAGAGGAAGCATCCAGGGAAAACCTCCAGGAGAAAGTGACATTAAAGCTGGGTTTTGAAAAATGAGAAGGACCTTACAATGTAATGGTGAACTTTCCCAGCAGGGGATCCAGCAGGTGGAAAAATCCAGGGTGTAGAGGGAATAGAAAATGGATTAAATTCTGAATCAGGTAGGAAGTTCATTTGGCTGCTCATCAGAAGCTTAGCAAAGCAGGTATTTATTCTTTCACTTAAAGAGGTCATGCAGTAGGCAGTCCATAGTTGGTGTGATGACTTCATAATCATCAGAGACCCAGAATCCTATCTTCCTATTCAATTATTCTTAGTACCTGGATTCCGCTTTCAAGGCTACTTCATGGCCTAAGATGGCTGCTGCAGCTCCATCCATCATGTCCATGCAGAAAGCAGGAGAAAGGGAAGTAGGGTAAAAAGAACACCTGCCAGTTTTCTTTTTCTTAAGGAATTTTCCTGGAAGTCAACAATTCCTGCCTACTTGTCATTGGCTACACCTAACTGCAGGGACGTTAGAAAAGTTTGGCGATCTCTCTGGGCTTATGACTTCCTTGAATCAAAGTATGAAAAGGGAAGAATAGTTATTGAGTGAGCCACTAGGCCCTCTGCCCCGCAAAAGGTTTTTGCCTCCAATTTTTTTTATTTTTAAAAACCTCAAGCCTAGAAAAAAGTTCCAAACATAATGTGAAGTTGCTCAGTCATGTCCAACTCTTTGTGACCCCATGGACTGTAGCCTGTCAGGCTCCTCTGTCCATGGGGTTTCCCAGGCAAGAACACTGGAGTGGGTTGCCATTTCCTTTACAGGGGGATCTTCCCGAACCAGGGATCGAACCCAGGTCTCCTGCACTGCAGGCAGACGCTTTACTGTCTGAGCCACCAGGGAACCCAAACATAATACAGTGAACAAAACCTTTAGAAAAGTCATAATATTAGCACAATGAATACCCAGATATCCTCACCTAGGTTCGCCAGTTAACATTTGCTACATCTTTCCTTCTCTATCTGCATATGGGCTGTCTCCAGAAGAAGGTGGCACGGTTACTGGGTCACCACTTCCCAGCACGCTGGACTCTTTACCCCATGTCTCATGGCTGGCCTTCCTTTAGGGCATAGGATGGCAGAGTCCAGACCCCTGGGTTTCTTTCTGGCCAGACCCTAAACCTGAGAGTTCTCAGGGCCCTCTCTTTGTTTCTGTTCTCTTTCTCACCTGGAAAATAGGCTCCGCTGTTCCTCTTTTCTCTCCCCTTCTTAAGAATGTACTAAGAAGCTTCTGGAGAGGGAAGCCTGGGAGAGTGTGGGTAAGGGGATGGGAGAAAAATCCCAACTGGAGCAGCAGGGATCCTCGTAAGAGAGTCCCAGGATCCTAGTTTCCGTTTGGGTTTCTATAAAAATCCAGATGTGCTTTTATAACTCTGCATGTGGGGCCTAACTATGTGACTGGACATTTAGCAACATTCCTGCTGTCCAGGCCTCAGGATGGGGAGGAAGGCAGGCAGGCAGGATGGGGGGCCTAAGATCAGGGGGGGGAGGTGGGTAATACTGATTGAACACCTGTGTGCCAGGCACTATATCTGTTATATCACTAAGTCCTGAGGTCAATCCTTTAAAGCAGGCATTTACATTCCCACTTTACAGATGAAAGACCCAATACCCAGAGAGGGAAAGTAACTGGTCCTTGGCATCTAGTCTTTTCAGCCGGTCTTTCCTGAGTGTCTACTGTGTGTGAGGTACTGTTCTAGGTACTGGAGACTCAGCAGAAAACAAGACGCATGAAGTTCTTGCTCTCCTAGAGCTTACCATTCAAGAAGGAGAAGGCAGATAATTAACAAATGACTAGTGACCAAATAAGATCCCTTAGACTGTGTTGTTGCTGCTGCTGCTGCTGCTAAGTCACTTCAGTCGTGTCCGGCTCTGTGTGACCCCATAGACGGCAGCCCACCAGGCTCCCCCGTCCCTGGGATTCTCCAGGCAAGAACACTGGAGTGGATTGCCATTTCCTTCTCCAATGCATGAAAGTGAAAAGTGAAAGTGAAGTCGCTTAGTTAGACTGTGTTACTTTTGTCAAAATCAGTGACACTTACCTCGCTAAGTCTAGTGTTAGTTCTCCCTTGTTGCTCTGACTTCTGAGTACTTGCCATGAGCCAGGCCCTGCCCCTGCCCTAGGAACTGCAGTACAGAGTCGTGAGTAAAAGAGGCCCTGGGGACCTGATGTTCTAGCACCAGAAGGCAGATGATGAGTAAAATAAATAAGTAAAATATAGGGTGTGTCAGGAGGTGGAAGTGCTTGGAGAGAAAGCAAAGAAGATAAAGAGCATGGGAGTGCTGCAGTGGGGGATGAGCGCTTGACCAGTTATATGCATTGGGCAGGGAAGGACTGGCTTGAGGTAGGAATTGAGAAAGCAGCCAGTGTAAAGTCCTAGGGCAGGTGTGGGTCTGGCATGTTTGAAGACCTGCAAGGCAGCCAGTGTGGCTGTAGGGATAGAGAGTCATGGGGAGGGGGTGCTGAGAGTTGGTGGGGCCTTACAGACCTTTGGACTGTGAGCACAGGAGTGATGTAATTTCACTTTCCTTTTTAAGGTTCGCTGTGTAGACAGTCGCTCAGTCATGTCTGACTCTTTGCAACCCCATGGACATCTCCAGGCCAGAATATTGAAGTGGGCAGTCTTTTCCTTCTCCAGGGGATCTTCCCAACCCAGGGATCGAACTCAGGTCTCCTGCATTGCAGGCAGATTCTTTACCAGCTGAACCACAGGGGAAGCCCAGGAATACTGGAGTGGGTAGCCTATCCCTTCTCCAGCAGATCTTCCCAACCCAGGACTTGAACCAGGGTCTCCTGTATTGCAGGTGGATTCTTTACCAACTGAACTATCAGGGAAGCTGGGAGAAATATCAATAACCCCAGGTATGCAGATGACACCACCCTTATGGCAGAAAGCGAAGAAGAACTAAAGAGCCTCTTGATGAAAGTAAAAGAGGAGAGTGAAGAAGCTGGCTTAAAATTCAACATTCATAAAACTAAGATCATGGCATCTGGTCCCATCACTTCATGGCAAATAGATGGGGAAACAGTGAAACAGTGAGAGACTTTATTTTTCTGGGCTCCCAAATCACTGCAGATGGTGACTGCAGCCATGAAATTAAAAGACGCTTGCTCCTTGGAAGAAAAGCTATGACCAACCTAGACAGCATATTAAAAAGCAGAGACATTACTTTACCAACAATGGTCCATCTAGTCAAGGCTATGGTTTTCCCAGTAATTATGTATGGATGTGAGAGTTGGACTATAAAGAAAGCTGAGTGCCGAAGAATTGATGCTTTTGAACTGTGGTGTTGGAGAAGACTCTTGAGAGTCCCTTGGACAGCAGAGAGATCCAACCAGTCAATCCTAAAGGAAATCAGTCCTGAATATTCATTGGAAGGACTGATGCTGAAACTGAAACTTCAATACTTTGGCCACCTGATGCGAAGAACTGACTCATTGGAAAAGAACCTGATGCTGGGAAAAACTGAAGGCAGGAGAAGAAGGGGATGATAGAGGATGAGGTGGTTGGATGGCATCACTGACTCAATGGACATGAGTCTGAGTAAACTCCGGTGATGGTCAGGGAGGCCTGGTGTGCTATAGTCCATGGTGTCACAGAATCGGACACAACTGAGTGACTGAACTGAACTGAACTGTGTAGACAGTAGATTGTTCTTGGGCCACGGTGGAAGCTGGGGCCAGTATGCATACCATTGCCATAGTACAGGGAAGATGACAGTCCATTTGGACTAAGGTGTGGCAATGGAGATGGAGAGAAGTGGCTGGATCCTGGATATTTTGTAGGTAGAGCTGAATATGGAATGTGCTGATGGGTTAGAAAGAGACGAGTCAGGACCAATCCAGGATTTTTGGCTGAGCATGTGGAAGGATGAAGATTATGGGAGGAGAAGGTTGGGGGACAGGGGAAAGCCAGGAATTCAGCTTTGAATGCCATAGGTGTGAGACAGGTGCATGTAAGATATCCAGGTGGAGCTGTGAGCAGGCAGTTGGATGCGCTCTTCAGGATTTCATGCCAGGCCACAGGTGTTCTGTACATGTGACATTCATGCCCATGACTGAATGGGATCATGAAATGGCAAGCGTTGACAGAGCAGAGCTGAGGTCCAAGGGCTCAGTCCTGGGAACTTCCAAGGCAAAGAGAAATTTTGTTCACACCTGTGTTCTTCAGTGCCTAAAACAGTGCCTTGGACATGGACCCTGGGACGCTAACAGATTACAGTGGTGGTGAAGCTGTGCCAGGTTTCAGGCTGGTGCCTTAAGAAACAGGCAGCTTCTGCCTCTCATCTCTTGGGACACTCATCCTGGGAACCCAGCCATTGTGCCACGAGGAAGCCAAGTGGTCACGTGGAGAGGCCACAGAGAGCTATCCCGGTTGACACCCCAGCTGAGGTTCCATCTGAGAGCCAGTGAAGACTGCCCCGCTAGAGTGAGCAGACAGCCCCAGTCCCACCTGTGAGCCACTCCAGTCGACAGGGCTTTGGAGTAGAGATGGACCATCCCTATCAAGTGCCACCCAAATTGCAGATCTGTGAGCAAAACAAGTGATTATTGTGGTTTTAAGTCACTGGATTTGGGGTAGTTTATTATACAGCAACAGGAAGCCGGGCTCCATGCCCACCTCTCCAGAGCCTGTGTGTTTGTGTGTGTTAGTTGCTCAGTCATGTCTGACTCTTTGTGACACATGGACTGTAGCCTGCCGGGCTCCTCTATCCATGGAGCTCTCCAGACAAGAAAACTGGAGTGGGTTGCCATGCCCTCCTTCAGGGGATCTTCCCTACCCAGGGATCAAACCTGGATCTCCTGCACTGCAGGCATATTCTTTACCATCTGAGCCACCAGGGAAGGCCCTCCTGAGCCTATCAACCACCAAACACCACTGAGTCTTCCTTCTAAATACCTCTGAAATCCATATTCCCTCATCTTCCCAGCTGCCCCATTTGTCACCTGGACAACCGTGTTTGCATCCAGATAGATCTCCTTCCATTCACTCTTAATTGAGCAAGGTCTGTTTCCTACACAGCAGCCAGAGAACTTGCTAGAAAGCCCATCTGATTACCTCCCCAGACCTTGAAGCACCTGATGGCTCTCCACTCTCCTAACATCAAGACTCACCATCTTTTCCCCTTTAGGGGTCAGCTGCAGTGGTCTTTATTCTCTTCCTCCAGTACCTCATGTTCCCTTTGCCCCAGAGCCTCTGCACATGCCGCTTCCACTCCCAGAGATACCCTTCTCCACCAGGCTCATTAACTCTTGCTCAAACATCACCTCTTCTGTGAACTGCCTCTGAGTTGGTAGTTCTCAAAATGAGGTTCCTGACCAGCTCATCCAGGAACTTGTTAGAAATGCCAGTTCTCAAGCCAAGCCAGGTATTCATTTGTTTGTGCTAAGTCACTTCAGTCCTGTCTGACTCTTTGCGACCCCATGGACTGTAGCCCATCAGGCTCCTCTGTCCATGGGATTCTCCATGCAAGAATGCTGGAGTTGCCATGCCCTCCTCCAGATCTTCCTGACCCAGGGATCGAACTCACATCTCTTACATATCCTGCATTGGCAGGCAGGTTCTTTACCACTAGCGCCACCTCAGAGGCAGAGTGCAGCGGTCACTATTTAGCAAGCCTTGCAGGTGATTCTGATCCATGCTCTTGAGAAGTGCTGCTCTAAGCCCCCAGTTCAGGTCATGGACTTGGTCTTCTCCCATCTGTGAATCCGTTTCCTTCAGAGGCTTGCGTTTGCTGTGACACAGGTCTTTGTGAGATGACCTGGTGTTTGCCCCCCGATAGACCAGAGCACAAGGGCCACTCATCTTCTGCTCCTCAGTGCCTCCCAGCACCCAGCCCCTCACAGGCCTGGCAGCACCAGCTGGAGCTTAGAGATGTGGGTTGAACAGATATTAACTGTCACCCATGGCTCTCCTGTGTGTGGCAGAGGGGAAGACACTGGTCTCTTACAGAGCTGGGCCAAGGGGAGTGTGAGAAACCTTGAGAAACTTGGGGAGGTTTCAGCCCCTGCAGAAAAGGCTGCTGTTCAGAAGGCGGGGAAACAATATCCAGCTTTCCCTCCTTCACTTCCCCGGTCCCTCCTCCACCCTGGGGAGGCCCTCAGCTGACTGCTATTGACCACTGAGCAGGCCTTGTTTTGTGGACTTGTTTTATATCACTTAATACAGTAAGCTTCTGAGTTGTGTTTCATTAATGTTCCAATTTTACAGAGAGGAAGACTGAGACTCAATGAGGTTCGTGTACTTGGCTGAAGTGGGGGCAAGGAGGACTTGACTCCAGCTGTGGACAGGTGCACTGGCCCTTGCCAACCATGGCCAGGTGGAGAATGCTCAGGTGGACGGTAGGGAAGGAACATGAGTGCAGTGGGTACAGGGGCCATGTGGATCCGCATTTGCTCTTCCAAAAGGCAGCACTGGCTGCAACAGATTGGGAGAAGGAGGCCCCGGTGTTGCCAAACCTAAAATTTCAAAATGTGGATTTCTAATATACAAGCTTCTTGTTTCTAAATAATCACATAAAAAAGAAAACCCACAGATGTTTCCAGAGACTAGATACATGCCTGTGTCAAATGACATTGCTGGCAAAAATTGAGGGGTGAATGACAGCAGAGCCCAAAGGGAGACACCACAATGTCTGTATTGTCTCTGACCTGGCCCAGCCCTGCTTCCCTCCACCTTCTGCCATTTCTGGGTCAATCTGCTTTAAATTCGGGGTCTACCCTTGGTGGGATGTGGTTTCACTAAGGGCAAACCCCTAATACTGACCCTTGCCATCCTGTCTCAGCCCCCAAATGACCAGTGCCATATGGGCTGAGGCTAGGTCTGCCTGGTCACAGCTGTGTCCCCAGACCCCAGCCTGCATGCAAAAGGTGCTCACTAAATGCTTGCTGATGGAAATAATAGTATAAGCCCTTCCTCCTCGGAACACCCCACGCCCCACCCCCACGCTGGCTCCTCCCAGTCGCCTGCCCTGGGTGAGCGGGGCGGGGCGATGGTGGGTTTAAGGCTGGCAGCTGGAGGCCCCCTCGGATGGCTGGGTGCCCGTGGAGCCCAGGCTACAGCATGGCTGCCGCCCGCCCTGTAAGTCCACCCATCTGCCCCCTTGGGTAGCGAGGGCCGGGGCTCACCGCCCAGCTTGACTCCTCTCCTTGGTCAGGCTGAAGAGGCTGAGGATGGGATCCAAAAGTGGAAGAAAGAGGATGAGAAAGAGGAGGAGGAGGCAGGCGCGGGGCCGTGCATGGGAGAGGAGGCTCTGAGGAAGACCCCGGAGGAGGGCAAGCCGGACTTACACCCGCTGCTCAACAGGTAGGGCAGGCCCTACCTTTGGCTTTGACCTCACTTCCTCGTCTGGGAAAGGCCAGAGCTGCCCTAAGACTTGGGCCCTGCTGGCCCTTTCAGCCTTAATCCAGCTGAGATTCCGAGTTAAAGGCTTCACCAGCAGGATCACTGTCCCCATCACCTTGTGGGGCAGGTGCTACAAACCCTACCTCCCTGTTGGCTCGGGAAGGAGCAGGACTTCCGGGCCAACCTACTGCTGTGGAGGTAGGGTGGGGCGGACAGATGGATGCACTCTTGCTTCCTCCTGCCCCCTCCCCCACTCTCCAGGTGGGCTCTGTGGTTCTTCAAGAATGACCGCAGCCGAGCCTGGCAGAACAACCTGCATCGGGTCACCAAGTTCAACACCGTGGAGGACTTCTGGGCGTAAGTGTTTGTCCCTCATGGAGGAGGCTGAGGTCAGGGGGCCTTAGCTGCGGATCCTTCCCAGACCCCACCCCTCCAGGGAGCTGCTGCCTACATCACTTTCCCAGCCCTTCCTGGGGTCTTGCAGCATCTCCTGAGGGCTGGAGCTTGGTGGGCTCTGCAGGGAAGTGGCGGGGAGTTTGGGCTGGGTCACAGCCCCTGCCCCCAAGCCTTCCTGGGACTCAGGGAGAAAGCCTGGGAAGTGGGAGAAGCAAGAAGTTGACCATGACTCTGCTGCCTTATGCCTTATGACCCTAGGTGAGTTCCTTCCCCTCTCTGAGCTTGTCTCAGCTACTGAATGAGTTTCAGACTGTTTCATCTGTGGTGATGCAGTGAGGGGGTCTGCAAGGTGCTTCACAAACCCTAGGGGTGGGTGAGAAGGTGGGATTTGAGTGTCTGGGTAGATGGGGATGGAAGTTTTTGGCAAGGGGCACCAGTATGAACTAAGGCTTGGAGGCTGGAAGGTGGGTGGAAAGCAGTGGGGTAAGAAGTTGAGGGATCTGAGGCCAGTTGAAACCAGGCCCTAAAAAGCTTGGCCTTTCAGCCTGGGGTGGGGATCTCTCTCCAGGATATATAATAATATCCAGCTGGCCAGTAAGCTCTCTTCCGGCTGTGACTACGCCCTGTTCAAGGTAAGCTCGGCTTCCCCCACTCCCTGGGACACAGTGGGGCTGATTTCTTCCAAGCTTCCTCCCTCACAGAGGGTTTGACAGTGCGGTACTGAGGACAGCCTTCCTTGGAGCCAAATATAACTTCCAGTTGGAGGACTGCTGTCCAAAAGCTGGGGCAGAGTGTCAGACCTGAGTCCCATCTTGAAGAACAGGGGAGGGGGGAACAAGGGGGAGCAACGAAGAGGGTCTAGGTTTCTGGCCTGGCTCTTTAACTTGGGGACTGCATCAGGATTGCCTGAGGACACTCGTCAATGTCCAGGCCTGTTCTTGGAGGGGCTGGGCAGTGGGGCCCTGACATCCACGTTTGCAGATTTTCCTAGGTGACTCATGCCCAGCGAGCCTGGGATGTCTGTCCCTGGCCACACTGGGGTTGCCCCAGACACTCCCTTTAATCACCCCCATCTGAACTCTCATCTCAAGGATCTTGGTTCAGCAAAGGAGACAAACACACATCTATGCAAGGCTATGTGAGGTGACCTATATTGAGGCTTAGGGGCCCATGGGAGCTCACAGGAGGGTCTGCAGGGCTGACCCTGCTTGTACTGAAGGGTGAAGACAGAAGATCTAGTCTGTGGAGGGGCTGGAGCAGGGCCTGGGGAGGTGGCCAGGCACTCCCTTCCCTTCGAACAAAGGGAGGTTGTTGATTCACCAACCTGCCTCCCAGGATGGCATTAAGCCCATGTGGGAAGACAGCAGGAATAAGCGGGGTGGCCGCTGGCTGGTCAGCCTCACAAAGCAGCAGCGCCACATTGAGCTGGACCACCTGTGGCTGGAGACAGTGAGTGGGGTGTTGGGCGGGAGGCTGGGTGGGGAGGGTTCCCAAGGGAAGAGGCTGGGCTGGTGTGGTAGCAGTGGTCTCAAGGATGGTGGGGGCAGTCTGTGCCCACCAGGAGGCCTCATCCCCCTCCTTCTTGGGTCCAGCTGCTGTGTCTCATCGGGGAGAGCTTTGGGGAGCACAGCCAGGAAGTATGTGGGGCCGTCATCAACATCCGAGCCAAGGGGGACAAGATTGCTGTGTGGACACGGGAGGCAGAGAACCAGGAGGGCGTGCTACACATTGGGTGAGGGGTATCTCTGGCACAGGGTGGGGGCTGAGCCTCTTCTAGGGGAGAAGGTGGAAGGGGAATGGCTTGGCCTGCAAGGGAGACCTCTAGAAAACTCCATGCTGTCTCTCCCTTCTTTCTTCCACAACTTGTGCAAAGGGTGTGGAGTCTAGATTTCCAACTATTTCTTGCAGATATCTTTTCTTTTGCATTAGTCACATTTCGTGTTTCCACTCAGGTAAGACACATACAACAGGAGTTACTGTGGCTGGAACCAGGGTAGGGGCTCTGGGTACAGGACCCATGGTCCCATGTTAACTGCAGGACCTGCTGCTGACTTCCTGTCTCCTTTCCTCTCCCACTTACCTCCCAGGCGTGTCTACAAAGAGCGCCTGGGCCTCTCCACAAAGACCATCATTGGGTACCAGGCCCACGCAGACACAGCCACCAAGAGCAACTCCTTAGCCAAGAACAAATTTGTGGTGTGAGAGGACCCTGAGCCTCCCATTGCTGTGTGTATTTATTTCTCAAGGGGGCTGGGCTGGGCTGAGGGCAGGTGGCATGTTTCTCCCCTATCCTGGGGCTCAGGCCTAGGGGTGAGTAACCAACTTGAGGGCCCAGGGCAGTGGAAAGGTGGAGAAAACCTGGGCTTTTTAACCCTGGGGGGCTGGCTTGGGTACAGTGTGGTGAGGTGAGTCATTGGTAGAGGAGCTGGGATGGCAAGTGAAAAGAGAACAGGAGAGAATCCTAGGATTCAGGACTAACTCCATGCCCCCCACCTTGGGGAAAGAAGTTAGGTGTTCTGAAGGCCAGTCTCTTCCATTTGGGGGGGTGGGTTCAAGGCTGCTGACAGAGCTGGAGCTCAGGGACAGGAGTGGGGGCTCTGAGTGATCACTCTGCTTTAAAAACTTTTATGGGTTGCCTCTCACTAGATTTGTAGCCGTGGAGCCTATGTTTATCAGTCAGCTGTGTGTGGGTCCCTAGAGTAGAGGGGTGGGGTTGATGAGGGCCTGGCCCAGGAGAGGTGATCAGGCATTACTGTGGCTCTGCCAGAGATGGATTAACCAGAAGGTGAAGCTTAAGCCCTTTTCTCTTCCTGTTCTAAACAAATACTTTAAACAAGATTTTTTTAAAATTCAGTTTTTGTTTAAAGTAATTTATTTATTTTGGCTGTGCTGGATCTTTGTTGCTGTGTGGGTTTTTCTCTGAGAGTAGAGGGGGCTACTCTCTGGTTGCAGGGTACAGGCTTCTCACTGTGGTGGCTTCCTTGTGGAGTATGGGCTCCAGGCGCGCCAGCCTCAGCAGTTGCAGCTCTGGGGCTCTAGAGCACAGGCTCAATAGTTGTGGTGCGCGAACTTAGTTGCTCTGTGGCATGTAGGATCTTCCCAGATCAGGGATCGAACCTGGGTCTCCTGAATTGGCAGGAGGATTCTTTATCACTGAGCCAGCAAGGAAGCCCAAAATTGGAATTATTTTTAAAGAGGACTCTAAAACTCGACCCCCTAAACCTTGGTCTGCTCCAGTCTTGCCTTGAGAGGGCTCATGTGAGACCCCTTTGGTAACAAGGAGCCTGATCAAGGCAGACGCTGGTATGGGGAAGAGGGGTTAGACGGTGCGGGGCGGTGTTTCAACCACCAAAGGGGTTGAACTGGGGGCTGCGATATATGGCCTCCCGGCAAAACTGAAGGGGCAGGGAGCAGCAGGCGCAGCCCTCACAAGACCCAGGTGTCATCCCGTCAGAGTTTGAACCAGTAGAGACAGAACTGAATTTCCGAGTGAGAAGCACTTCTGATTCGACTCCCCTGTAATAAAACGTCCTGCACGTGTATATGCACCATCCATATAACTATTCTCTGTTCGCTCACCAACGCGGTCGTTACTCCTCTTCAGGGATGGGCACCGACCGCAAGGCCGGGGGTTGGGGTGGCGCTGGTACTGATCCTTGTGGTGTGGGGGGAACTAGGGGTCTCCCGTGCCTGCGACTTGCGGAGCTTTCCGCAAGCATCTGAGGTGGGTCCGAGGGACGCTGCAGCAGCAAGTATAAGGGGCGGAGTCAGGCCTAGAGGCGGGGCTCCGAGGGGACTGAGTCGGGCAGTGGGGAGGGGCCTGGACTTGGGGTGGTGTGCCTCTATGGGGGCGAGGCCCAGAGGGGAACAGTCGGGAGGGGGCGGAGACAGACCCAGAGGCGGGGCTCCAAAGGGGACTGAGCGGGGGCTAGGGGCGGAGCCTCGGGCGGGGCGGAATCAGGCATAGAGGAGGGGCTCTGAGTGGACGGAGCGGGGGCTGTTCCGGAGCCGGGGGCGGTCCCTGCGGGGCGGGCGGGGCCCGACGGGCTCTCTGTGTGGCCGCGGCCATGAAGCCGCAGCCGCCGGGCTAGGCCCCGGGCGGCTCTAGCCCAGGGCGGCCCGCCGAGGGCTGGGCCCAGCCTCCGGGCCCGGTTCCCGGGCCGGCGTGCGGCCACTCACCATGCCCGGCAAGCACCAGCACTTCCAGGAACCCGAGGTCGGCTGCTGCGGGAAATACTTCCTGTTTGGCTTCAACATCGTCTTCTGGGTGAGCGCGGGGTGGGTTCTGGGCCCTGTGCAGGGGCTGGCGAAAGGAGGAGGCTCAGTCTCCTACTAGGGGGAGACACTCTGCCACAAGGCCTTGGGACCGTCCCCTAACTTCTTCCTCCCCTTCCCACCTCCACGCCCACCCTCTGGAGCACCTGAGGGAATTAGAGAGGCCCGGATTCCAGGGGGCGGGTCCGAGCCACTGCGGTAGTAGGATGGGGAGGGGTAGTCTTCCGGGGTCTTTTCAGGGGTCAGCGGAGAAATGGGAGATGTTTCGGTGAAGACCCCGCGGCCCTGCTTGGTGTGGGTCGCCCTCTCTGCCTCCCTTACCCTGCGGTGTAAGGGGTCCGCGGAGCCCCACCTCTGGTTTTGCCGATGTCCCTATGGAAAGCCTCCGCGAAGGGCTGGATTCCCTCTCCAGCCCTTTTACCGCTCCAGTACCTGGGCCTACCGCTTCGCCTTAAGCCCCTATAAAGAGGTGGGGGGCGAGGCGGGGGGCGGGAATAGGTCAAACTCCCACCCCCAAACTAAGAGGCCTGCAGGCAAGGAGGGCCAGTCGCCCTAGTTCTCGGCCGAGGACAGGGGGATATTCCCTAATGAAAGGCCGGGAGAGCTGGCCTTGGGGAACAGAATTCAGCATTCCACAGCTGAGCAAATCGAGGTGTCAGGGCCAGGCTGTCTCTGTATGGAGAAGGGAACTGCTGGTGCCCCTCCCAGGGTGGAATCCTTATCCCTGGGGTTGCCAAGTCATCTTTCCCTTCTCCCTCCCCCATCCTATCTCTCCAAGGCTACTTGCTGACTCTTCAGTCTCTACTCCTGACGCCTTGGTCAGAATGTCAGGCCCACTCAGTTTTGTTTAGCAGGAATCAGTGGCACTGCTCTCTGCCCACAAGCTGCTCCGGCAGTGTGGGTGTCCTTTGGCCCCTGCAGTGCCACAGCCTCAAGAGTGTGGGCCATGTGCAGAGAGCTGGTCTGGTGGGAAAGTCTGGGGCTCTGGTTGTCTCCAGCCCATCTGTGAGACAGTGGGCAAGTCACTTCTCTCTGGGCTTCAGCTTCCCTAACAGGGAGTGGGGGATGATGAAGCCTGCTCCTCAGGGCTGTTAGGCAGATGACATGAATTATAACTTACTGTATTCTCACAGTTACTTTAATTATAATCTACATTTTATAGGTGAAGGAACAGGCACAGAGAGGTTAAGTCATTTAACCCAGAGTCACACAGCCAGTAAGTGCAGAGCCAAGGTGACAGCTCAGTGGGCAGTAGGTGGAAGTGAGGCAGAGCACTGAGCAGAGGGAGCTGCCAAATGTCAGCGGGGGAGAAGCATGAGAGACCCAGGCTTGTTCCAGGGTTCCCCAGGATGGGACTCCAAGTGTGAAAGGCCCCAGGGTGGGGCAGTTTGAGTTTCATGTTGAGGGCAGTGGGGATGGATTTGTTTTGGCTTCTGTATTAGAGGCAGATCTGCCTGACTGCCATGGGCAAGGAGACCAGGGAGGCGGGCTAGGGCAAAGGAGGGGTGATGGCGGGTGGACAAGGTGAGGAAGGTTTCAGGGGAAGTTATCAGGCTGAATTGACAGGACTGGCCCAGAGCACCCTGTGGTGTCTGGCTTCATGTCTTCAGTTTGTCCCTTGCCCCACCAACCATGATCTTACCACTAGGCCTTTGCCAGTACTTCCGCCTGGAATTCAGTACTTCCGCCTGGAATTCAGTACTTCCGCCTGGAATTCAGTACTTCCGCCTGGAATTCAGTACTTCTGCCTGGAATTCAGTACTGCCTGGAATTGTTTTCTCTTCAATGCCCCGTTTCATCATTCAGGCCTCAGCTAAAATGTCACCATGCTCCCTAACTGAAACATGCTCCCATCACTTCCCGTCACATCACTTCCCATCACATCACCCTGTTTGATTTTCTGTAAAGGCTCTGTTGGTATCTGAAACTACCTTGTTTGCTCACTATGGGTTTCCCCCACTGGAGTGTAAACTCCATGAAGGCTGAGAGCTCATGTGCCCTTTTCACTGATGTATTTTCGGTGCATGAGATGGAGCCTGGAACGCGGAGGCTTTTGCAGCAGGCAGGTGGACTAAGGGCTCTAGAGCCAGCGAGAGGTTTGGGTGGAGATTGGCAGAATCCCAGTGTCATGATGAGGTGAAAGATGAGTTTGAGAAGAAGAAGGGTAGGTTGGAGGTTGAGGTTGGAACCTGGTGGAGGAGGGGGTGGCCTTGTGCATGGCACCAGTGAAGCAGAGACTTGTAGGAGGGAGGCTGAGAAAGGGCTGGAGGAGGAATGGCATTGCGTTAACCATGGGGAGGTTTAAAAAAGAGAAAGTAGTAATCATTCACCTGTCTAAAGGCCATGGGCGGGTCAGATGGGATGAGGCAGGAGAAGTGAGGTTTGGTTTCACATCCCAGATCTAGTGTAGGGGAGGGAAGGAAAAATATTTCTAGAAAAAGAGTACAGCAGTGAGAAGAGCCTGGGGTCAGAAAGGGGTGGGTGCTAAAGGTGGCTGGCCAGGGGTGGAGTTGACTGAGGCTCTGCGCTGAGGCGGGGAGGGAGCCTGTAGAGAAAGCAGGTGGGAGACAGAGGTCCGAAGAGGTAGGGTCATGGCCTCGCTTGGGCAGGAGGGGCGCTCTCCCTCTGAGACTAGATGTCCTGCTCGGGTTCAGGCAGCTGCCCTGAACATCCCGGGCTCATCCTAGCACGGAGATGAGGTGGGATGGTGGGTGGTGGTTAGGAGGCCTAGCCCAGGGCCCCTCTGCTGATCTAGCTCTTCACTGGGATTCCTGGTCATTCAGAGATCTTTGGCTATGAGCTGCCAAGATGTACTCTGGCAGATGGAGGTTGGAAAGGTGGGACGGGAGTAGAGTGGCAGTCACAGAATTGCAGGGAAGCAGGAGGACCAGACTTGGGAGGATACTGGAGAGGATGCCAGGAGCCTGGAATCCTACCATAGGCCTGAGGTGAGGGAAGAGGCTCAGGAACCAGTCGCTGCTGCTTGGTGGGACTGTTTTGGCCCTCCTCTGCTCCAATTCTGAAGTTCCAAGAAGGGATCCCTTCTTAGGGCTGGGGAGGGTTCAGTGTTCAAGCTGTGCCCTGTGGGAAGAAACACTGAGATGCAGTCTTAGAAAGATGGAGAAGACCCTGGATCCCATTTACAGCGCTTTCTCCTCTTTCTCTCTTTCCCTGTGGCTTCCTGAAGAGCCTGAGCACCAGCAGGGAGGGGGCTCTGCTGGGGATGGGAAAGAATGTTGGTGCCGCAGCCTTCAGCTCTTTGCTGCTGCTCTTGCAGGTGCTGGGGGCCCTGTTCCTGGCCATCGGTCTCTGGGCCTGGAGTGAGAAGGTAAGGCAGTGGGATATGGTGCAGGGCTGCTATGGGCTGAGATGGTGGGAGGGCCAGTCCCCCTCTACTTGCCTCTGCTCCCCCTGCACAGGGCGTTCTCTCCAACATCTCGGCACTGACAGATCTGGGAGGCCTTGACCCTGTGTGGCTGTTTGTGGTGGTTGGAGGCGTCATGTCCGTGCTGGGCTTTGCCGGCTGCATTGGGGCCCTCCGGGAGAACACCTTCCTGCTCAAATTTGTGAGTGCCCACCCACCTAGATTCACTGGGGACCCCAACCTCCTCCCATGCACTTCTTACATATAGTTCATGCTTAATAATGGTAGTTTTATTATTGTGTAATTTTAACAGTGGTCACCAGATTTGTATTATTAATACATTTATAGGATCCTCTGTTGTAAGTGGGGCTTCCCTGGTGGCTCAGCGGTAAAGAAGCCCTGGGTTCAATCCCTGGGTAGGGAAGATCCCCTGGAGGAGGGCATGGCAACCCACTCCAGTATTCTTGCCTGGAGAAGCCCATGGACAGAGGAGCCTGGAAGGCTACAGTCCCTAATGGTTGCAGAGTCGAACATGACTGAAGCGACTAAGCAGCAGCAGCAGCTGTTTTAAGTGACCGAAACCTAGTGGCCTGGGCCCTAAGCGAAAATGGGCATTAAGAAAACCCAGGGATGTGTTAGCTGCCAGTGCCTTTGGATCCAGGGGCCACCACAGTGTCACTTGGCCTAGCCTCTCTGTTTCTCAGCTCTGTGCCTCTGAGTTGGCTCCGACCCCTTGGGGTGGAAAATGTCCAGGAATCGGGCGCGGGGGCGGGCGGAGGTATTGGCTTCAAGCCGCCCTCCCAGGAACTCTGCTGGAGGCTGAGTGAGTCTCTCCTTTCCCAGCCATTCTGCCAAAGTTCTTTAATTGCATCACCTTAATCCTAATTGGCTGCCTCTG
>NW_011494810.1:3260845-3280730 GCF_000754665.1 Bison bison bison | reverse complement strand
AGGGGAGGTAGTGCTCTGATTGGTGGGCTCTTGATGCGTGCCTAGTCCTCAATATGGAAGTGGCTCCTCCTGAACCAAAGAAACTGGAGTTGTGTGTAGAGGGTGGCTTCTCAAAGACAATAGAGCAGTTAAGAACAGCGGTATCTTTTTTCATCATAAATCAATACTAATATGGTAGAAGGTGGAGACTCTGGGCTGCCTTGAGTCAGGATGAGGGAGGTTGAAACCCCACTCAGTGGCAACCCCAGGCCCTGTATCTCTGACCCCCTCTGTCTGTCTGCCCCCCATGCCAGTTCTCTGTGTTCCTTGGCCTCATTTTCTTCCTGGAGCTGGCAACAGGGATCCTGGCCTTCGTCTTCAAGGACTGGATTCGAGACCAGCTCAACCTCTTCATCAACAACAATGTCAAGGCCTATCGGGACGACATTGACCTCCAGAACCTCATTGACTTTGCTCAGGAATACGTAAGTCTGGCATCCAGCTCCAGTTACATACAGGAGGCACCTGCCAGGCAGATGAACGAAGGAGCAAGTTCCCTGTGTGCTGGGACCATTCCCTTGCCTACCAGGCCAGGCAGGCCCCAAGGAAGAGAGCCAGGTGTCCCCCTATCTGAAAGGAAGCCAGCCCTTGGTGATCTCCATGTGCCTAACCCTGCATGGATGCAGGGTTGGGGAGCAGAGGCCGGAGGCTTCAAACTGGCAGCTCCTAGGCCAGGCTTAGGACACACTTAAAGGAAGAAATGTGGCATGAAAATACAGATTTCTTCTCCCACTAAGCTGGGCCCACAGTATCGGCCGGAGCTACATTGCCACTGCCCCTTTGCTGGTATAGAGGCTCTCTGCTACCATCCCCATCACTCTATTTTATTATACCTGTTGGCCCTCTTCTCTCATTTATATTATTTGTTTGGCCTCTGAACTTAGTCAGGTTTGAGACCTGCCCCACCGCCCAGAAGCTCTGCTCTTAAGCTTGCATACCTAACCCCTGTGAAGAAGCAGTCAGTGAACAGTTCAAGAAATCCTAGACACCTTCTGCCTGCACATTCTCACCCACTCACACACTTAGTCACACACACTCATAGTTGCACCCACTTAAACAGTCATGCTATTTTGATGCCATCCACCCCAAGAACTGCTCTGGGATCCAGAGGTGAACCAGAGCTGGTGCCTGTTTTGAGGAGCTCTCAACCCAGGGCAGAAGTAAACGAAGAGCCAGGTGGTTAGGATGTGATTTATTTGTTCATTTAACGCAGAATCGTGATGGACCAACTATGTGCTGGGTCGTGAGCTAGGTGCTGGGGATTCAGGGGTGAAAAAGAGCTGCTAAGTCGCTTCAGTTGTGTCCAACTCTGTGCGACCCCATAGACGGCAGCCCACCAGGCTCCGCCGTCCCTGGGATTCTCCAGGCAAGAACACTGAAGTGGGTTGCCATTTCCTTCTCCAGTGCATGAAAGTAAAAAGTGAAAGTGAAGTCACTCAGTTGTGTCTGACTCTTCGCGACCCCATGGACTGCAGCCTACCAGGCTTCTCCATCCATGGGGTTTTCCAGGCAGGAGTACTAGAATGGGTTGCCATTGCCTTCTCCAAAAAAAGAGCTAGGACCTGACTTTGTGCAGATGGAGATTTAGGGGAAGAGACAGATGATAAACAAGCAAAAGAAACGTGTGTGTGTGTGTGTGTGTGTGTGTAGCATTATAAATTGTGGTAAAGGCTGAAATGGGGAAGCACGGAGAAGGAGAAGGCCTCTAGGGGCTGGCCCTGGGGGAGGAGAAGGAGCAGGCATGTGATGAGAGGAGCCAGTGGTTTCCAGCGGGAGCAGGGGTGCTGAGCAGAGAGGAGGGAGGCAGAGCTGCGTGGCTGTGCCTCACTCCCTCTGTTCAGTCCACAGGGCCTACCTGTGTCTGCCACCGAGCTGGTCCCTCGAGGGCCAGCTATTTGGCAGCCTGTGCTGTGTCAGTGAGTTAAGGCTGCCTGTCTCCCCACTGGATTGTGAGCTGCTTGCTTTACAGCCCCACCTAAGGAAGCAGCCCATTGTCTTGGGTAGCAGTCATGAGGATACAGATGCCCACGGCAGCATCCATGAAGTGGGATGGAGCATGGTCATGAGGGTGGCAGGATTGCTCTCCTGGCCCTGGAAAGAGGAAAAGAGATGATCTTTCGTAAAAATTGTTGGACAAGTATGGGGAGACCAGACACAGATAGGGGCCTTCAGCCTCTCTGCAGGGTTTATTGAAACTCCCAACCCTCAAGGTGGCCTAGAGGAAGCCACAGTCCTTGGGCCACCATCCTCGCCCACTCCCTTTGCTCAGCCTCTCTTGGATTAGGGGGACAAGCTCAGGAGCCCCTTCCCACTATCCCTAGCCTCCATCAACCTGGTCAGGAGCCTCGAGCTGCTCTGATGGCCCTGGGCCCAGGCTCGACCTGTCTCTGGGGAGGTTCCCACCTGACTGGCTGTCTCCAGGCCACTGCCAGCCAGCCTGGGCCTGTCCCCAAACAGGATGGGGCTCCTGGGGTGGGCCTGGCTCACCCGGGCTCTCCTCCCACCCCCTAGTGGTCTTGCTGCGGAGCCCGAGGGCCCAACGACTGGAACCTCAATATCTACTTCAACTGCACTGACTTGAACCCCAGCCGGGAGCGCTGCGGGGTGCCCTTCTCCTGCTGTGTCAGGGACCCAGCGGTGAGTGTGCCTTGGTGAGGGGCGGGGCCTCGTGAGGAGGGGCAGGGCCTCAGCGCGCAGGCACAGTCTGGAACCAGCCCACCACCTCGCCTCAGCCCTGCTCTGGGGGCCACTGATGTCGGGGAAGCCCTCTTGTGTGTAGTAGTAGCCCTGCTGGGCTGGGGAGTTTGTGTCGGTGGGTGGCATTGAGGCCTGCTGGATGGGGCCTGCTTCTCTTGGCCCACTGTGCTGGGGTGGCAGGGGTGGGGGTTCTGAAACGCTCATGGTTTTCTTTAAGAGCAGAAGTTTCTTGCAGTGACATCCCTCCAGTCACAGGGCACAGGGACACTGAGGGCCAGGTGTCTTCCCATTCTTACAACACATGGGCAGGCAGGGCTCCTAAAAAGGAAGCAGTTCAAGCTGGCGTTGGGCCATGCGCCTTGGCAACAGGGAGAGGCGCTGGGGTCCTAGCCGGCTTCCCTTGAGGAGTGGTGGCCGCGGCGGAATCCATGGTTCCATCCAATTCCCCTGAGGCCTCATGGGTGCCCCTACCGAGTTGCTCCCTGGCATGTTTCTCCTCAGGAGGATGTCCTCAACACTCAGTGTGGCTACGACGTCCGGCTCAAACTGGTGAGAGAGGTGGGGACAGGGCTGGGGGCAACGAGGGGCGCTAGAATAAGAAGGGGGGCCCTCATAAGAAGGCGCCTCATAAGAAGGCGCCAAAAGGCCTCAAGAATTCCTGGGGCGGGGGTGGGGGGTGGTGGGGAGGGAGTGCTGAGTCCCAGGAGGCGCAGAGGTCTTGATACTGCTGAACCCAAGGTGGTGGGCTCCTGTAGAGAAAGAAAACAGGAAGACAGGGATAATGAAATATGAACAGCAGTGTGACAATTTCACCTAAGTACTAGGAAGAAGCTAAAAGCAGGGAGGTAATGGGGTTGGGGCAGGGCAGTCAGGGAAGGCCTCACAGGAGAAGCCGTCTGTGCTGAGACCCCAGGGAGGAGAAGGCCCTTTGGTGGGGCTCCAGGTGGCAGGCGCTAAGGTATAAGGCCCTGGGCCTGGCTGAGCTTGGTATGCTGGACTGAGGTGGGGCCCCTGGGCTGTGGGTGGGCCGAGCTGAGCCTGGTGCCCATTTGTCCCCAGGAGCTGGAGCAGCAGGGCTTCATCCACACCAAAGGCTGCGTGGGCCAGTTTGAAAAGTGGCTGCAGGACAACCTGATTGTTGTGGCAGGGGGCTTCGTGGGCATCGCCCTTCTCCAGGTACCACTATGGCCCTGCACAGCCTCACTCTGTCCCGGGCAGTCTGCCCTCCCAGTGGCCCCTCCCTCACCTGCCCTCTGTCTTCCAGATCTTTGGCATCTGCCTGGCCCAGAACCTCGTCAGCGACATCAAGGCAGTGAAGGCCAACTGGTGAGGCTGCCACGCTGGCCATGGCCATTCGCCTGGCTGACCCAGGGACCCTCCACTCTGCCCATAATGGGCAAGGCTGCAGGAGGTGTTTCTGCTTGGACCTGAAGCCCACATGGGGCTCGCGGGCCACTGCACTGTGCGCCCATGGAGAGCCTCATGGCTCTGTCCGGCTGCCTGTCCTGGAGCTGTGTGTACGGAGGGTGGGTGTCACAGGGAGCCGCCGTCTGGGCTGCTGTTGGGTGGTTGGCTCTCCAGGGGACTAGGAAGGGCCCAGCTAGGAGGGAGCAGGCCAGGTGGGGTGGGCTTGGGGACTGCTGTTGCCTGGGACTCAGTCTCACGTATCTCAGAATTCTCTTCACTAGTGATCCCTCCAGGAGCCCACTTCAGCCTCAGTGTCTCAGACTCTAAAATGGGTCCAAGAATCTTCTCTCCCTTGCTTGCCTCTCAGGATCAAATATGATGACGGCTACAAACTACTCAAATAAACAAATCCTTGAAAACCCGTGGCTTCAGCCCAGCGTCCTGAAGGTTCTGTCAGCTGCAGAGCTCTCCACCTTGGGCCCTGGCCAGACCCACTCCGCCAGTGCATTTTCTTGGTCTGGGTAGTATATACATTTGAACCAACCTTTAAAACGTGGTATGTTTCATGTAAAAGTCCAGATCCCAAGCTTCTCGTGAAGATTGGCCATCCGGCCCCCGCTGCTCTTGGGACGTCATCATCTCCCACGTGCTTCCTGTTCTCTGAGAGACCCACCTGGCCGGTGCTGCTCACCCTGTAGGCTGGGGTTGACCTCCCCTCTGCTGTAGGGTTTTCCCCTGAAAACACCTGGAGGCTGCCATGGGCCAAGCCTGGAGTGAGGCACAGGGATGTGAAAAATGAAGAGGCCACACAACTTGGGTGGGGTCCAACCCCACTGGAGACTGAGATGGGTGCCCAGGAGAGTGGCTGAGGTGTGGAATGGAGATCAGGAAAGTCTGGGGAAGGAAATAATTGGAAGTCAAAAACTTGGCACCCATAGGGCTGGCGGGGAGCCTGCTTTGGGGCCCATGGTGGTTGATGCCGGGTCTCACTTGAAATCAAATGGTGGCCCGCAGAGCTGCCTCATGACCACCAGAGGGCGCTCCAGCACAGCTTTGCTTGGGTCTGGCGACTTAACACTGCAACCTCTTGTACAGCCAAGTGGCTGGTGTGTCCACCCTGCTTACCAGTGCTTCTGATTCAGGGAACTTGAGATCTTTGAAAAGAGTTCAGACTTGGGAAGTCTGACTGTTGCTCTCAGCTCTGCCTCTTAGCTGCATGAAGGGGTGTGTGGCAAGTAAATGGTGCACCCATCCACCCAGGGGGTGCTCTTTGTGGATCAAAGGGATTTGTGGGTAGTTCATAGATCTCCAACTCAGATGCTCTTAAGGTCACGTAGGTCATATAAATGAATGAAGTAGGCCTTTGACTTGTGAGGCCTTTGCAGTGCAACTGACTTTCCTACTGTCCCTGAAGACCACACAAAGAGACATTGCTTTGTGACCAGAGAAATATTTGGGCCATTGAGTTGATGATGTACCTTGAGATACAATAGAGTATGGTGGGGACTGACAGAGCATAGATCCCCATCTGAACTTTGTGACTGTCATTTAGTTGTGGCTAATTGCTATAAAGTGGGAATGCAGGTCTAATGTCAGAAATCCAGAGAAGCCAGGAATTCAGGATTTTATGTGAAATAGACCTATTTTTAAGTTGTTAACTAATGAAAAAAATTTAAATGCTGCAAGCCCAATGAAAGGTACAGCTTTGGCGCCTGTGACACTGCAGATCCCTCTGGGATAGTCGTCTGCTGGAGTCCTGGCTGCTCTGCCATCCAGGGATGCTGAGAGCTGCTGCTGGGAGGGCAGGGTATCGGGTATGCAGCCAGCATTGTGGCTCCCAGATGCCAGCTGGACAGTGTGTACCACAATAAATGCAACTCACAGTATTGTGCGTGTCTTGTTTTTTTTTTTTAATTTCAAAAGCTTTCACTTTTCATTTTCCCCTTAAACCTCAACAGCGCCCCTTGTGAGGTAGAGAGTCTTTTCCTGATGAAGAAACTGGGGCTGGGTGGGGGGGAGTCACCCAGCTCTGAGCCCTCTCACGGGAGGTCTGCGCCAGACTGTCCTGCTTTTCTGATGCACACGAGTGACACCTGCGCTCATAGGAGGGGCAGCAAGGCATCATTCCCCAAGCTTGAGTTAAGCTTCCGTGCACGTGCTGGGGATGCAGAGGAGAAAGAAGGGTGAAGCCCTAGCCCTTGGGCTCCATTCTTGTGGGGGAGACACGAATAAGCATTTTCTTCATACAAGCTATGAAGAAAATAAGAGTGATGGTCAGACAGGAGTAGCTAGAGGGCCTGGGAGAAGGGACCTTCTGATGAGGTGGTGGAAGGGATCCCATCTCTGGGAAGCTCCAGGTGAACAGTTGCCCTAGGGGCCCTGAAGCTGGTGGGTTTGGCATAAGGGAGCTTGGTGTGCTAGAGAGGGGAGTGTGGGTGAAGGTCAGAGGGCACAGACAGAGGGAAATGGTGGGACCAGGATGTATTTGGAAATAGGACCAATGAGATGCACAGGAGTGACTGGAAGGGGTGGGCGTGACCTTGGCTGGGGACCCAGAGTTCCCCAAAGCTCAGTTCTGCTACAGGACATCCATCCATCCACTCAGGCTGGAGGCCAGAGTCACTGGAGCATCTTGCCCTTGCCCTCCTGGAGCCCACGGTCTCTTGGCAGGGACAGATGAAACAGTTGCTAGTGGGGTACCATGTATGTGGTGATGAACACATGAGGATCACTCCACATGGCATTTCAGGCTCACGAGAGATGAATTTCCTGTCCCCAAAATAGAACTTGGAACAGTTCTTTTCCTTGTACTAAGGAGCCCTTACCCAGATGGGACCTCTCTTGGTGTGTAGAAAACACAAGGAAGCTTTATAAGCAGCCCAGTTCCCATCACTTTAGATGGGTCCCTGAGACATGACCAAGGTCACCCTCTCCCTATCAGGGACACTTGTGGTGACAGGGTTGGGCGTTGACTGGCAACCTGGGAGTCCCTCAGGAGCCCTTGGCCTGCCCGGTCTAACCAGAGGAGAGGCTGCCAGCAGCTTATCCAGCAACTCAGCAGGAGGACGTCCTGTGATATCAGGCTACCTTGTCTGTGGAGAAAGGGGGAGTACTGGAAGGGACAGATTGAGCCCGGACCAATGAAACCTTGAATCTGGACAAGGAGGTCAGATGGGCTAGGAAGTCCGGGAACAGGGTTCCCTTCCAGAGGGCGGCCGGCGCTTGCTTTGGAAGGATACACTCCAGTCAACCACCAGAGGGCGCCAAAGTGCAGCCCACGCAGGCAGCCGAGTCTGCTGCGGGTCCCTGGAGGGAGGTCCGCGTGTCTAAGCAAACCCAAGCCCCGTTCCAGACACCCGGCAGCCCACCCTGCAGGTGCCAAGTCCGGACCTTGTCACCCTCTGTCCTTTCTTCTCCAAGGACTTAGAGCCAGAGACACCTCCTTCTCCACAGATGCTTCTCGCAGTGCAGTGGTCGCTCAGGGAGACCTTAGCCCACCTTCCGGTCTCCACAGGCGGTGATGTCCGCTAGGCAGGGCTGGGAAGAGGGTCACTTTCTCCAGGACATCGAAGTGACATGCTCCAATACATATACCTCCATTATTCATTCAGCCAGATTTACTGAGCACCTACTGTGTGCCAGACACTGTGGTGGGTGCACCTTGGGATCAACAGTGTTTGTCTGCAAAGGGCCAAATGGTAAATATTTTAGGTTTCCAGGTCATACAATAACTCAACTCTGCCTTTATAGCAGAAAGCAGCTTTTGCCAAGACAAACAAATGAGCAAGGGCATGTTCAAATAACATATTCTGGACACTGAAATTTGAATTTCATATAATTTTCATGTGTCACAAAATACTATCCCTCTTTTGATTTTCAACAATTAAAAACCATAAAACTATTCTTTTATATATAACTCTGGAGCTATGTAAAAACAGGCAGTGGACTGGATTGGCTGCACGCACAGGCTGGTGTGTCCCCCCTCCCCGCCCCAAGGGAGACCCTGCCCAGGAAGGGAGAGCCCACCCAGGAAGAGAGAAGACCACAGAGCATGAGCCTGGTGGTGAGTCCCTCACCCAGGAGAGGATGTAAGTGTTGAAGGAAATATGAGTGAGCAAGGGGCCCTGAGAGTGTGGGGGTGGGTCAGGACTCGGCAATAAATGGGATGGTCAGAGGGAGCCTCAATGAGACAGGAAGTTGGAGCAATGACTTTTTATATTACTTTTAAATCATTTTGATAGGACAGGTAAATTAGGAACCCATCCTACTTAAAACTCATTAGAAAAGACCCTGATGCTGGGAAAGATTGAAGGCAGGAGGAGAGGGGACAACAGAGAATGAGATGGTTGGATGGCATCACTGACTCAATGGACATGAGTTTGAGCAAGCTCCGGGAGATGGTGAAGCACAGGGAAACCTGACGTGCTGCAGTCCACAGGGTCAAAAAGAGTCGGACATGACTGAGTGACTGAACAACTACTTAAAATGTGGATAACACTAAGGTCTTCTTAGTGCCCCATCCTGTTCCCCACTCCTCTTCCAGTGACATTGAAGCTGTGAGCTATAGATCTCTCTGGATCACTTGCCTTTTAAAAATTTTGTCCTCATATTATGTATTTGTAGAAAATGTTCAGCATGGTTGTGAGTGTGTGTAAGTGGCAGGATACTGTCCCCATCTTGCTAGGTTACCCCCACCGTGATGTGTTTTGAACACAGAGTCACATTTTGTGCATGTAAAGCTGCTACCTTTCTCAACTGCGGGGATGTCCCCTGCAGGAATAAGTCATGTATTGCCTCTCCCTCCCTTTCCTTGACTGTCCATGGATAGTGGACAGTCAAGCTGTTACTGCTCTGGGGTGCTTTGCACCTCGAGGCTCTGGCTGCTGGGCCCTCTCCTCCTGAGTTTCCAGCTGGAGCAGCTGCCATTCACTAAACAGGAGGATGAGGGCAACAGCAGAGGGTGGCCCTAAGTCAGGTCTGATTGCAGAGGTGGCCCCAGCAGGTCCCTTCCTGTGCCCAGGGGCCTCATTCTTCCCGTTGGCCCAGGCACTGGCTGGGCAGGCTGCATTACCACAGATCTAGGGCCTGGAACTCGGCCCATCAGAGGTGTGAAAGGCCCACAGCTAGCCCCTTGGCTCTGTGAAGGCTGTTGCCACGGTAATGCCTTCCTGGTCCCCTGTGCAGCCACGCAGACAGATGGGAATATCACCCTCCTGCAGACAAAGGGGCCTGCTCTATGGCCCAAGAAAGAGTGCAGTCCTTGATGAAGGCTGCTGCTTTAGGCTCCTGGAGGCCTGGCCACGCACCTGCCCACTTGGATCCTGCTTCCAGAAATGATCTACTGGGAATTAGCTCTTCAGCCCTGCCTCCTGCTGAGGCCAGACCCTCCCCAGGCCCCAATCTGTTGGTGTCTCCTGGGAATCATACCTTGTGGTGGTGGTGGGGGAGTGGTTCCCAGCAGATGGGCTATGTGGAATTACAGCCAGCTCACCCACCAGCCAACACTGGCCAGGCTCACCCATCAGCCAATGTTAGCCAGGCCAGGAATTCTGCAGCGGCTCCAACACAGTTTTTGCCCTCAGGGGGCTCATGGTCTGGTGGGAGACACAGACAGGTGAATCACAAGTCTTTACGGGTGGTTTATTTGTTTGAATAGGTGGTGCAGGCATGTGGTTAGAAACTGCAAACTGCGTGGAAGGCTCTGTGCAAATCTCTTTCTTGTCCCTGTCTCCTGCTCTCCTGCCCCTCCCTGGAGAGCAGCACTGTCAGCCCGGACCACTCCTCCGGAGACGGTCTATGCATTCAAAAGCAGATCTCCTCTAGAAACAAAGCAGAACTTAAGCTGTGTCCTGCACCGCCAGCAGCCTCTGTCTGCGTTTTTCACTGACCAGCATTTCTGGGAGATAATTACATAGCAGTATGTACAGATCCACCCAATGCTTTTCAACAACAGCAAACCCATAATAATAGCAAGAACTTATACTTACTCTGTGCTGGACGCTCCTCTAAGCACTTTATTTATATTAACTGATTGACTCCCCCGAATACTGGAGATGGACGCTCTGCTTATCTCCCTCCGCAGGCAGGAGACCAGGGATGCCTATTGTGTGGTATGGCCTGAGTGACTCTCACCACCCCTCCTGATGGACAAGGAGGACATTTCTGGGCAATGAGCACTTTTATCTTTGGGCACTTGTGTGTCAGAGGATGAATGCTTGGAAGTGAAAGGCTAGGTCAAAGGGCAGGTACATTTGGAATTTACATAACTATTGTCCAATTACCCTCTGAAGAGGTCACACTCCATGGGTTGCTAAGGTGGGACCTGCCCCTCCCGCTGCAGTAGTCAGAGCCTGCGCTGCCTTTATGCGCCTTTGCTACCTTCGCCAATCTGATAGAAGAGAACCATTTCCTCTCATGGTTTTCCTTCGAGTTACTCTTAGGACCGAGGTTGAATGTCTTTTCACACAAATCGGAATAATCTGATGTGTGTGTGCTCGATAGTTTCAGTCGTGTCCGACTCTTTGAGACCCCATGGACTGCAGCCTTCCAGGCTCCTCTGTCTGTGGGATTCTCCAGGCAAGGACACTGGAGGGGGAGTTGCCACGCCCTTCTCCAGGGGATCTTCCCCGGCCAGGGGTCAAACCTGCGTCTTTTATGTCTCCTGCATTGGCGGGTTCTTTACCACTAATGCCACCTGGGAAGCCCAGATTCTGGTAGAGTCAGAATTACACAGAGCGAGGTCCAGAGGGACCGGGGGCCATGAGGCTGGAGTGGTTTTTCAGTCAGCGGTGAGGGTAGAGGTGCTCCAGGAGCATTGCCAGGGTCATGTGAGCTGGCCCCTGGGCTGTGGGGCAGACACAGGGAGGGCATTCTTGGTAGAGGGGAGGGTCTGAGCAAAGGCTCTAAAGAATGGGAGGCCAAGCCCGAGGAGCCCCTCTTCTCATCAGTGTCACCTCTACTCCCCGAGGCCCGAATCTCCAGCCAGGCTGTTTGCTATGCTCCCACACACAGCTTGAGCTAAGCCTTGGTCCCCGGGGTCTCTGCCCAAGCATCTCCCAGGGTCCTTAGAGGGGAACCCCTGCTCAAGACCTTAGTGGGTAGCCTCCCTTGTCCCTCTCTGCCCCTGCCTTCTCTGCCCCTCCCACACATCCCCGCCACCAGCCGAGTGAGCGTACATCCTCATTAACACGGTTCAGTGACCAGCACTGGTAATTGATCTCCCACCAGCCCAGTATGGACAGCAGCTAATGGGGATGGATGGCGCAGGAGGTGCCTCTGAGGGACGCTCACCAGGAGGCCCTGGCGGGGCGATGAGGTGGGCAGGAGATGGAGATGCACTGAGGAGGCCTTCGAGTCAGCTGGGCAGTCTACGGTTGCCTCTGCCTACTCCTCCAGACTGCCATCCAGCCCTCAATCTGACCCTGGGTCCGGATGAGCACACCGGTGGGCAGAGGGGCTCTGGAATTCAGCTGCCTGCTGGTGTGGAGGCAGAGGCAAGTCTCAGAGGAGGGACTGGAGTTCTGGGATGGCATCCCAGGAAGGATATGAATGCTGGGGCCCAAGTAAGGCAGGTCCCCAATTAGTCTTGTGTGGAGGAGGGACCAAGACACCCCAAAGCCAAATCTGCCAGCCACGGATTCCATCGCCCAGTCAGTCAACAAGTATTTATTAAGTGGTTACCATGAGCCAGGCACTGGGTAGTTGCTAGGTGACCCAAATAGTCAAGATCTTCTTTATGGTCAGGGGGATGAACAGTAACTAGGAAAATACATACTTAATATGGTAATAAATGGTGATAAATGCTCAGATGAAAATAAACGGGGTTACGTGGTCGGAATGCCTGAATGGAGTGCTGCCTTAGGAAGAGACTGGGGGAGGTAACATGAGAGTTGAAACCTGAATGGTGACAAGGAAAAAGTACTCTGGGAAAGGGAATGTGCAGAGCAAAGGTCCTGAGGCCGACATGAGCTTTGGGTGTTGGAGAAAGAAGAAGGGACCAGTGTGGCTGGAGCATGGCCTGTGAGGAGGAGATGAGCTGAGAAATTGGTGGCAATAAGGTAAGGATGATCATGGTCAAGGCCAGAAGCCCAGTCGCCAGGCTTGTGGGGTCATGGTGGATGGGTCCCCTTTCCAGGTGGTGTTAGCCACATGCAAAGTCAAAGAGAAAGGTCTGACCTGGGTCATCTGGGCCAGAGTCAGGCTTGGAAAGATCCCTGTCACTCTCTGGTCATATGCCTACAGATTAGGGAGGGGCAGACTTTCGGGGTGTCAGGCCGACCTCAACCTGGCTGAGAGGAAACACAGAGGCCTTGCTAGTCATTCTCAGGGAAGGTATCCAGTCTCTGCTCTGAGTACAGCGCAATGACATCCTGCATCATCTAGCTTCTGGTTGACCTGAGATGCATTTCAAGTACCCTCCCAGCAACTAACAAATATACTGGGGCTTCCGCAGTGGTCCAGTGGCTAAGACTCTTTGCTCCCAATGCGGGAGGACTAGGTTTGATCCCTGGCCAGGAAATCCTACAGGCTGCAGCTGAGAGTTTGCATGCCACAGCTAAAGGATCCCGCATGCTGCAACAAAGATCAAAGATCTTGAATGCCACAGCTAAGACTCAGCACAGCCAAATAAATAAATATTTTAAAAAGAACCAAATATATTAATGAGCATAAACATTGAAGGGTAAAGCTTAATACAGCTCCCAGAAGGAGGTTGGAGTGAGCCTGGCAGGCAAGCAGGAGCACTCTAGAATTCTTATAGAGTTTTAGACATAAAACCCATATATGTTTTTTATGGGCAGTTTAAGTAATTTTCTTGGAAAATCTCGACTGTTCTTTTGATTTTTGCCGTATGTGCAGACTTCACTGTAGAATGTCCAAGTTACTGTTACTGTGAGGCTGAGGCGTGTTCTGACCCCACAGTGGGCAGATATCTGCAAACCAGAGGAGGGACTCTCATTTGAAAGAACCACTCAGATGAGAAGCCATTCTCTGAAGGTGTGTTCACACTCACATCACCTTGCCAGATTGTCCTCCCAGTGCACAGTGTCATTCCCCTCACTGAGGCTGGTGAGTTTGTCACATCCTTGAAGGACCTACTCAAATGTTTCTTTATCCCCTGCCTCCCCTCTACTAGAGCTCAGTGTAGTATACCTTTTTAATTATAGATTCCAGAAAATATGATATAGAAAAAGCATCTGATAAATTTAAACACTGATTTATCATTGTTTTTTAAAATCACAACTTCTTAGCAACTAGAAATAAAAGGGAATTTCTTTAACTTGTTAAAGAGCATCTACCAGTTATACTTAATGTTGAAACAATAGTAACAGGAATCTGACAAGGATACCAAGTATTGACATCATAGTGGAGTCCTATCCAATGCAATAACACAAGAAAATCAATAAGTGTAAAGATTAAAAAAGAAGAAACAAGGGCAGAGACCATCTCATTCATCTTGCTTCCAATTAAACAGATACTTAATACATGTTTGTTAAACTGAAGAAAACTCAGTATGTCCTCAAATAAATTTCTTGAAGAAGGTGGAGGCAAAACTGATCTGCGAATAGCAAGAGTCTGAGAAAATTCACCGATGCTCGACAAGTTCCATCGTTACGTGTGTGTCAGTCACTCAGCCATGTCCGACTCTTTGCGACCCCATGGACTGCAGCCCACCAGGCTCATCTGTCCTTGGGATTCTCCAGGCAAGAATACTGGAGTGGGTTGCCATTCTCTTCTCCACGGTCCATCATCATGGTCCTGCCAAAAAGATAGACGTATGATATTTCCCTGAGATCAGAACCGAGAGAGCAAGCTCTTGCTGTGCCAGGAAGAGAGATTTCAAAAATAATTCATGTCGACCCCAAAACACGGGCAAGATACTTGAGTCAGTGGAATCTCTGTAGCAAGAGGAGTAAATGGCACCTGGATTCTGCATTTAAGGCAAACAGCTGGGAAGCAGAGTCAGACTGTGTCTTCTGGCCTGTGAGAACTGTGGGATTAGAGGCATAGGCCCCAGGAAATCTCTCTGCTGTTTCTTGAGACACATAGTCAGAATACTCCACTGTTTTCTGTGGGGTTCTAGAATACTGATTTTAATTCCCATGTGCCATTCATTCCCTGCCAGGTTCAGTTCTTGATGTGTCCATATGTTCAGGAAAGGCAGCTCTGGCTCAAGGCAATTTGATTGTTGGGTACCTACTGTCTCTGCCTGGTCACCTTCTCTTCTCCCATATTCTGGGAACAGCACCTGAGTTATCTTTTAGAGAGAAATCTCCCCCACCTTTAGTCCACGTTCTTTAAGGGGAGTAGGAACAGGACCCAGGCCTAACCCATCAATGTGCTCTACCCTCCTTGGCTGTGGAGGGCTGGGCAAAGGACGCCTACTCCCAGGTGTTTGATAACAGAGAAGCTCCCTCTCTTTGGCATTCTGGGGCAACTGGCGACCACCTTCCTGCCAATGGTCCCAGAGTGAAGCTCACACAGAGGAATGAAGTCAGGAGAGCCTGGTGACCAAACTTGAACCCTAGATCTAGTCATGTCTGATGGCAAAGCTTTCCTGCTCTTCCCAATGACATGAGCAAATAACATCTCTTTTTTATTTTCCAGTCTTTAAAACAGTTTTATTGTGGTAATATTGACTTGCAATTAAGTACATATTTAAAGTGTACAATGTGACCAATTTTAACAAGTATACACTTATGAAATCATCATCATGATCAATCAATGAATACCCCAAAATCATCATCCCTAAACTTTTCTCAGGATTATTTGGAGTTCTTTTCCTCTGCTACTCTTTTTACCTCATTGATCTACTTTCCTCATTATAGATTTTACATATTCTAAAACTTCATAGTCAAGGCTATGGTTTTTCCAGTGGTCATGTATGGATGTGAGAGTTGGACTGTGAAGAAGGCTGAGCGCCAAAGAATTGATGCTTTTGAACTGTGGTGTTGGAGAAGACTCTTGAGAGTCCCTTGGACTGCAAGGAGATCCAACCAGTCCATTCTCAAGGAGATCAGCCCTGGGATTTCTTTGGAAGGAATAATGCTAAAGCTGAAACTCCAGTACTTGGGCCACCTCATGAGAAGAGTTGACTCATTGGAAAAGACTCTGATGTTGGGAGGGATTGGGGGCAGGAGGAGAAGGGGATGACAGAGGATGAGATGGCTGGATGGCATCACTGACTCGATGGATGTGAGTCTGAGTGAACTCCGGGAGTTTGTGATGGACAGGGAGGCCTGGCGTGCTGCGATTCATGGGGTCGCAGAGAGTTGGACACGACTGAGAGACTGAACTGAACTGAAAACTTCATATAAATAAAATCACTATGTACTTTTTTGGTCTGGCTTCTTTCATCTAGACTAATTATTTTGAAATTTATCCATATTGTTACGTGTATCAAAAATTTATTCACTTTATTGCTAAATAATATTTCATAGTATGGATATACTATAATTTGCTGTTCATTCACCAGTTTCCAGTTTTTTATTTGAGGGCTACCTCATATAAAGCTGCTACAAAAATTTGTATGTAAGTCTTTTTTTATTGAAGTATAGTTGTTTTATAATGTTTTAGGTGTACAACAAAGTGATTCAGTTATATATATGTACCTACATATGTATATTTTGGAGAAGGCAATGGCAACCCACTCCAGTGTTCTTGCCTGGAGAATCCCAGGGACGGGGGAGCCTCGTGGGCTGCCGTCTATGGGGTTGCACAGAGTCGGACATGACTGAAGCGACTTAGCACATATGTATATTAATATCTTCTTTTTCAGATTCTTTGCCGTATAGGTTGTTACAAGATGTTGGGTATAGCTCCCTGTGCTGTCCTTGTTGCTTATCTACTTTATATATTATATGTATATCTGTTAAACCCAAATTCATCATCCATCCCCCTCCTCCTTCTCCTCTTTGGTAACTGAAGTTTGTTTTCTATGTCCCACTCACCGCCCCCTCCACCCCACTTTCTTTTTCTAAGCTGATTTGAGTTGAGTTTCTGTCTACCTGCGACCAAACAAGTTCTGATAGACCTAGTGGAAATGAGAGTGTCTGAGTTAGAGAAGCTGAAGTTCTGAGTCATACATGCTCTCTCTCATACAGGGGCAGGGCTGGGAGGGCAGTGCAAACAGCTTCCAAATGGAGCCTGAGTCAGCACTCCCTGCCTCTTTCTTTATTCTGTGTTGACTCTTTCAAGGGGGCTGGCCGCTGAGATCCCAAGAGGCATGGAAAAACAATCTGATATCCCTTTTCTAAATCATTTTTGTAAACTCAACTTCCTGGAGGTATAATTTACAAACAATAGAATGTACCCATTTTTAGTGTATATTTCAATGAGTTTTACAAATATATTTCCCTGTGTAACCTCCACCACGATCAAGATAAAGAACATTGCCATCACCAGAAGGTGCCCCGTGGTCCTTCCTGGCTAGTCTCTGCTCACACCCTCCCCCACCTCCAGTCCAATCACTGCCTTGCAGCTTAGATTTTTTCTTACGCAATCAGTCCTCAGTATTTGCAGATCCCATGTTTGAGAACTCACCTATTTGCTAAAATTTCTTTGTAACCTTGAAATTAACTCTCACAGTGCTTTTGTGGTCATTTTGTGGACACATTAAGAGCAGTAAAAAATTTAATTCCCCAGCTGAGACTGAACAAGGCAAGGCTCTCCTTTTTGCTTCAGTTCCTATTGTAAACAAGTTTTCTCTTTGCAGTCTTTCTAGTGCTGCATTTTTTGCATTTAATCTTTTTTTTTTTTTGGTCGGTGGTGGTTTTGCTGTTTAAAATGAACCCAAAGTGTAGGGCTTCCCTGGTGGTTCAGGTGGTAAAGAAGCTACCTGCAATGTAGGAGACCCAGGTTTGATCCCTGGGTCAGGAAGATTCCCCTGGAGAAGAACTGGCAACCCACTCCAATATTCTTGCCTGGAGAATCCCATGGACAGAGGAGACTGGCAGCTACAGTCCATGGGGTCACAAAGAGTCAGACAGCACTGAGTGACTAACACACACAGGGTGTAGTGCTGAAGTGCTGTCTAACATTCCTCAGCGCGAGAAGGCTGTGATGTGCCCGGCGCAGAGAATACTCGAGTTAGAACAGCTTTGCTCAGACAGGAGTTAGCGCCACTGGCTGTGAGTTCAATGTTAATGACTCAACTACATATATATTAAAGTGTCTTTCTTTAAACAGAAACACACACACAACAAAGTTCTGTATTGATTGGCTGACACAGATGTGACCAAAGGCTTGCTGGAACCTAACCCTGTGCGTATTCCCCGAGGAGCGATGGTTCAGATTCACAAATTCAGTGTCTGCAGTGACTTTATAGGAGGATGATCCTCTGTGTATGAGATCACAGGGTAGCCGCCTGCCTTCAGAGTCTGGCTCTGCCTCTTAACATAATATTCCTGAGATGCATCAGTGTTGCCATGCCCATACGAGGCTGGGCCCTTTTACTGCTGAGTAGTATTCCATCCTGCGGACACTCACTTGTCAGTTGATGGGGCATCTGAATTGTGTCCAGTTTTTGGCAATTATCAATAAATCTGCTAGGAACTTTCATGTACAAGTGTTTGTGTGGACTTGTGTTTTTACTTGCATTCCAAGTATTTTCATAGGAGCACATAAACTTCATATTTGTCTAATCCTGACAAAAATCCTGAGACGCAGCCTCCTTTTATACATGAGGAGATGGGAGCTCAGATCTCAGTGGCCTGCCACGGGTCACACAGCTCACCTCTCCTGCCCTCATCCATGCTGCCTCATCCCTGGTGGAGCCTGGAGGGTCCTCAGTCAGGGTTGGCCCCGTGCTGGGGTGGGAAGGATCTGGGCTCTGTCACTGTCTCTCCACAGGTCTTGGGTTCCTTGGTACAGAACGTACAGTGTCAGTCCCCTCCAAGGAGCCCTCGATCTCCAAGTCTGTGACCTTAACCCTGTGGGGATTCTGAACAACTGGGTGGGTCCCGAAACAGCCCTTGGGAGGCTAAGCCAGGCAGAAACCAGAAATTCAGTCTGGGCAGCCTGACTTATGGGCTGTGGGACTTAGGTTGCCTGAGTTCACTCCTCTTGTTGGGGAATAACAGCTCTCTTTTCCTCTTGGGGCTTCTCCTTCAACACAAGCAGCCCAGTGGGGACTGTCCATCAGAGCCTTACCTTGGCCATAGGAGGATCATCTGCCTGTCTCTGCCAGGGCTTTGAAACCCGAGCAGAGGGAGGCCTGACACAGGGACTGAGAGGTGGCCTGAGCGGGCTCCGCGCTGCTGTGGCTTCAGGAAGCTGTCTGGCAACCTCCCAGGGCAACCCTGGAGCTTCCTGATTCTTGCAATCAGTTAGCCCTGCATACCACGCTTGCTCTTCCCTCCCCCTTGTGGGCCCATGGCTTCAGTGCGGGGTTGGATTCCCCTTAGCTTGAGGAAACCCAGGAGAGGGAGTACCTGGTATTTGGGAGCAACCAGAAGAGGGAGGGGTCCCAGGCTTGGAGAGAAAAGACACAAACTTGGGTCCTGACTTGTTGCTCTCCCTCTGGGGTGCATTGTCCTTATCTCTGCAAAGGGCATCCCTACCATCGGTTCATTCTTGGTCATTGATATGGACAGGCGCTGTCCATGGTGCTGGGGAGACAACGTGAGGAGACGACTCAGACAGACCCCTGCCCTAAGAGTGGACAGACAATGAGATGTCACATTTGGGAGAGGTGATGGACTAAGTCTCAGTGCCCTGGAGGTCACCTTGGGGCATTGTCCAGACATCTGTGAATCTGTGGACCAGAAACTGACCTTGGCACAGGGATTTGGAAGGAAAGGACAGGAGTCAGAGCAACACCCAGGATCTCAGGACTGAGACCTTCAAGTACAGGCTCGAGGGAAGCTATCAGAATGAAAAGTTCTGCTGAAGAGTCAGCATCACAGGGAGGGGCCTGCCGAGCCTCACAGGCTTGTACCCACCAGGGTCCAAGTTCTCATGATTGACAGCCACCAGGACAGCCTGTGGTGGAGGTTCCTCATGTGCTGCTCACAAGAAGTGTGGGAAACACAGGGAAGGCAAAAGCCCCCAGTGTCCCTGGTTGTCAGGCAAGGACTCACAGGAGGCCCCACAAGTAGCCAGGGAAACTGACCCATCAGCACATAAGGCTTTGGTGTGTCTAGGCTCAGAAGGGGAGGTAGACTCTGGGGCAGGGCTTCCCATCTGAACCCGGGAGGGCTCCAGGCATGTTTGGTAAATGCAGGTGGAATGAATGAAACTCTGTGCACGTGTCTAGGTCAAGAGGGCACTGCAAAGCCAGTCCCACGTGGCCCTGCCATCAGGATTGAGCCCAGCAGTGGTGACAGATGTCCCCCAGACTAGAGACAGAACAAGACATCATCACTGAGGCATGTGGCAAGCGCCACAGGATTGCTCGGGACCGGTGCGCAGACTAGACAGGAGGTCAGGACCTCTCCCAGGAGGTCTGGGTGGGAAGGCTGAGGGGCGGTGAAAGGCTGTGGCAGTGAGGGAGCGCGTGCCCTGGGGGACCCTACTGTTTTATTCTGGGGCTAATTTTGCCTTCTGGCCTTCGAAGGGAGCTGGGAGCTGGGGGGATGAGCAGCTGGGGGGTGGGGCAGGGCAGGGGAAGCAGGAGGGGCTGGGAGTAGGGGAAACCCCGGGTTAGGGGCGAGGGGAGGGGATGGGGGCTGCAGTCCCCTGCTGGTTGCAGAGGACACCGCAAGGTTACCTTGGCCTGTGGCTCCGTGGCTCGAGCTGCTGCCAG
>NW_011494810.1:3254172-3260745 GCF_000754665.1 Bison bison bison | reverse complement strand
TAAAACTCCGAGAGGCTGCTGCCAGCGATGACAACAGCGAACCAGCAGCCTCTCGGAGTTTTATTATCATTCAAATGAGGACGTGGAGAGGTATTTCATTTGATTGGTAGAATAATAGGAGCCATTTATCTACCTTCTCTCAACCTTTCATATCTGTTTCACTATTTTATGGGATCGCATACATCATGGTAAAGGCAAAAATGTATTTTTTTTTCCCTCTGACTTGGGGCTGAGTGAGGGGGGGCGGCCACAGTGGGGATGGGAAGGCGGCTCTCGAGTGGCTGGCAGGAGCTGAAGGAAATGAAATCGAAAAAGACTATTATTGGTGACAGACAGTTACATCTGAAAGGGAATAAGAAACTCCCCAGTGCGGGCGGTGTGGATGAGGAGTTTTAAATGGAAGATCTAACAGCCTTCAGCTCTGGGTCCAGCGAGAAGGGTGAGGATACAGGAAAGTCCAAGGGGCAGGGGTGGGTGGGGAGCCAGGAGCGAGGCTGGCCCAAGGGGGCATGTGGCTCAGCTGTTGGAATTCTTTGTCTCTCTTCAGATATGATAAATTACATGTGTCATACAAGGATCTATTCTCCTTTTGAAAAAAATTAGAACATCCCTGGTAAAATCCACCGTCCCAGCCCCGCCCCTTTCTCCCCTTCCCCAGAGGCATCTACGAAGGATTTTTCTCCTCTTGATTTTACAAATATACCAAGATGCCTTAAAAGAGGTAGCAGTCCTCTGTGGATTTTTTTTTCCCTTTCTTAAGTGGTATCATACTGCATAAGCAGCTTCTTGTGTTTTGCACTCAATATGTTTTCAAGCTCCGTGTGAGTAGACCCACGTGGGTCTGGATCCTTCCTGGACTGGCAGGTGGTTCTCCTTTCCATGACTAGCCTGCCTTTGAGCCCTGCAGCGTCCCCTTGACGAACACTTGGGCGGTTTCCAGGTTTTCACAATTATGAAACCACTCTGCAAGGCTCCTGGCACCTGGGCCAGTTTGCTGAGGCAGGTGAGCAGAGAACTCACTGGAAGGGGAGGCCCGTGCAGGTGGAGGAGACACCGATGGATCGCTGCCCAAAGGGTCCCCACTGCGGGCTCCAGCCAACTGCGCCCAGCAGCCCCCACTGCTGGCAGTCACCGCCCCTGTGACCGTGAGTGAAAGTGCACAGAGGGTCACATCCTGGGCTGGAGGTGGTGGCAGAGAGGGGAGCAGCAAAGAGCTGGGTGGACAGGGCATCAGGGTGGAAGAGGGGAGGCTGACCCCAGAGCTCCAGGCGTGACCCCACAAGATGGGAGGGGGAGTCCAGGAAGGCAAGCAAAGGGCCATCAGGCATGATCCTGGACAAGATGGTGGGGCCACAAGCAAGGGCTGGAGGGTGTGTAAGGGTGGGGATCAGAGAGTGCTGTTTGGCCGGCAGGGCCAAAGAAGACAGCTAAAGCAAAGCTGGAGTTTGTGGATGGTACCAACACAGGGTGGGTGGGGGCAGCACAGACATGGAGGGGGTCCTCCAGAGGCCCTGGCTCCCCTGCATGGACATGAGGGTCCAGGGGAGTGTAGGAGACTTAACTCGGGTCCCATGCATGGGCCAGCATTTGGGGCCCCACACTCAGGGATGTGGGAGGGGCAGTTAGAGTAATGGGGGTGATGGTCCCATGAAGACTAGGCTCTCTATCCTGGGAGAAAAACACAGATTCCAGATTGCAAAGATCACAAGAAAGAGTTTCTTAAAAAAACAACAACCGCAAAAAACAGCTTTATTGACATATAATTCACACATCATATACTTTACCGATTTAAAAGTATACCATTCCATGGTTTTTAGTATATTCACAGATACATGCAACTATCATCACAATCAATTTTCATCATCTCCAAAAGCTATTAGCTGTTGTTCTGTCACTCAGTTGTGTCTGACTCTTTGCAGCCTCATGGACTGCAGCACGCCAGGCTTCCCTGTCCCTCACCATCTCCCAGAGCGTGCTCAAACTCACGTCCATTGAATCAGTGATGTCATCCAACCATCTCATCCTCTGTCTTCCCTTTCTCCTCCTTCCTTCAATCGTGCCCAGCATCAGGGTCTTTTCCAATGAGTTGGCTCTTCTCATCAGGTGACCAAAGTATCGGAGCTTCAGCTTCAGCATCCGTTCTTCCAATGAATATTCAGGACTGATTTCCTTTAGGATGGACTGGTTGGATCTCCTTGCAGTCCAAGGGACTCTCAAGAGTCTTTTCCAACACCACAGTTTAAAACCATCTTTTCTTTGGTGCTCAGCCTTCTTTATGGTCCAACTCTCACATCCATACATGACTACTGGAAAAACCATAGCTTTGATTGTACGGACCTTTGTGAGCAAAATAATGACTTTGCTTTTTAATATGCTGTCTAGCTATTAGCTATTATCCCCTTGTCCCCCCAACCCTAGGCAACATCTAATCTACTATCCGTCTCTATAGATCTTCCTATTCTGGACATTTCACATGAATGGAACCATACACTATGTGGCTTTTTGTGTCTGACTTAATTCACTTAGCATAATGGCTCATCCATGGGACAACATGTGTCAGAACTTCATTCTTTTTATGGCTGATTAATATTTAATTGCATAGATAGAGCATATTTGGTTTACCCATTTATCAGTTGATGGACACTGGACATTCAGAGTAATGTTTGATTGCCCAGTCAAGTCGGTGTAAAATTAACTTTCACAGAGGCTTCCAGTGGCCAGCTCGCCATCTCTTAACTTTTAATTATGAGTCAGTGTGTTTCCTCTTGCAACTGACCATCACAGTAGGGCTTTATTGCCTTGGAACTGAAACATCCTTAACTGAGGTCATCAGAACTTTCAAAGGGTTCAGAGTCCAGGAACCCTCCAGGGCCAGGAAATGTTCCCAGATGTGACCAAACAAACGGGCCCAGTATCTGGAGTCTGCAATCCTTCCACTGAAGTTGGAGGTCCTACAAAGAGCTCCTGCTCCCATGACTTAAACCTACACCACTGCTTCTTCAATTTCCCTCTCTCCCTGGGGGTCTCTCCCTCTGATTCCCACTCACTCCTCAGGGGTCCACGGCAAGTGCTCCCCCTTTTATGTCCTGGCTCCTGTGTGAATAACCTTTTTCTTTGCATCCCCTGTGCACAGCTTTGTTACAGCGGGATTTAACAAAGGTATACACGCAGAGAAGTCACGAGCCGTGGGCCGGGCCCAGCCCGATGGGTTCCTCCAGCTCCCATAGCAGCCCCTGGGCCTTGGTCACCAACTGCGGCTGGTACTCTCGCATTTCTGGTCCACTTGCCTCTAGGTGGCAGGCAGGGCAGCTTTCCCGGCCCCTGCCAGGTGCTCCTCACCAAGTGTCTGGCTGCCCTGATAGGGCTGCCCCACAAGGAAGGCCCCACCTCTGCAGTTGCCCTCACTTTTGCAGAGTGTCACACCAGAGACGGCCTTGTCTCCCACAGGGTTGTGGCTTCACCCCTGCCAGCCTGGGTGGGTGACGCTGGATGTTTTCCCCCGTGTGGGCTGGTGATGCCAGCAATTCCCTTGTCACCGTGTCACACTCCCCACCACCCAGAGCAGCCAGACCCTGCCTGCAGGCTACAGGCTCTGCAGAGAGGGAGAGAGAAACAGAAGGAGCTAAATCTTAGCTCTTGAGCTCCCAAAGGCCCAGGTACCATCATAAACAGTAAATTCAGAATACTGTCTCTGCCCGGTGCATTTTTGGCCTTCGCCACAGATAGATGAGGTTAAAAATTCTGTCTGGCTGGGAAAGAAAGAGGATGTATAGAATGAAATGAGTGAGCTGGGCTCTGCTGAGTGGGGAGAGGAGGGAATCCCTGAGTGGGGGCAGCTGCGGAGGATCAGCCTTTTAGCGGAGTTGACTGCAGGGGCACCTGAGCCTTGTTTCCTGGCTGGGTGACACCCCCAGGTCCCCTGCGCCCTGACAAGGTGTGCTGACCGTACACAGGAGGTGAGCGGTGGCCCACAGCGAGGGCGCTGAGACAGCCCAGTGAGCTTCCCAGCCCGGGAGAAACCCGGGCAGCAGCCAAGTCCCCCAGGAGGGCTCGGAGGGGCTTCCTAGTCATGACAAGGAAAGGCCACTGCCAAAACCATCTTGGCCTTTACAAGCAAGGACCAGATGGGGACACAGACACCTCATTGGCAGCCAGCACTGAAGGGAGATGACAGCCAAGAGCCAGATGTCCCCGCATATGTCTTGGGGGTGTCAGCAGGGCAGACGCTAACCTATGACCCATCTGCCACCTCCCACCTAGGTTGAGAAACCACCCACATTTGCTAGAATCTAGGGACTGGGAGATGGGGGAAGGAGAACCCCGGAACAACTGAGTATAAACCCTAATTGCTTAACTGACCCAGACTTTTTTCTGCCTCTGGGCAAGAAATGGGGGTTTGAAACAAAGAAGAATATAGATAATAGGAACATAAGGTTTCAGCTTTGGCACCCTTGGGTTAGTGGCCTGAATAGTCATACCAACAACAAACGGCTTAACTCAGGACTGGGGTCACGACAGGAGCCCATGATGAGTGAGGAGGAAGGAAGGAGGCAGGCAGGGAAGCTGGGTGAGCTGCTGGTCTGAGAGGAGAGGCCTGGAGTCTCCTGGACAGAGGGAGGCACCCTTGTGTAGGCACCGGGAGGGGTGAAGGGAAGAGGAGCAGGGAAAGGCGATGGATCAGCTCCAGGGTCCTCGGCAAGTCTCTGAGCCCCCAGTGTGTGTGTGTTCTAGTCACTCAGTCACGTCTCACTCTTTGCGACCCCATGGACTGTAGCCACCAGGCTCATCTGTCCTTGGGATTCTCTAGGCAAGAATGCTGGAGTGGGTAGCCTTTCCCTTCTCCAGGGGATTGTCCCAAACCCAGGGATCGAACCTATGTCTCTTATGTCTTCTGCATTGGCAGGCAGATTCTCTACCACCAGCATCACCTGGGAAGCCCCTGAGGACCCAAAACAGGGTGAGCTCTGCGGATCCTGCCTGACACACATCTTTCCCCTGCATGACTCTCATTTGGGAAAACCTCATCTCCTTGGTATGGTAAGGAATCTGCCAGCAATGCAGGAGACTTGAGTTGGACCCCTAGGTTGGGGAGATCCCTGGAGAAGGAAATGGCAGTCCACTCCAGTATTCTTGCCTGGGAAATCCCATGGACAGAGGACCCTGGCAGGCTACAGTCCATAGGGTTTCAAAGAGTCAGACACGACTGAGCAACTAACACACACACACACACACACACACACACACACACACACGCACACACCTCTCCCAGTAGTTCAGGCAGGGCTGACCCTGGCCTCTAACTTCAGGCATGGGTATGTATGTGATCTGACATTGGTTGACAACACTATATTCTTATCAGCCAGAATATAGTTTTGGCTATATTCTGTTGGAGCTATTTGCTTTGTTAGAACTTTATTGACAAAGAGAAGCTGGCCCCAGGTGGTGAGCAGTGAATTTGCAGCTTGCAACTGCTGGGGCACCTCCATGAAGAGGTAGGTTTGTCTGAGAATGATTCCAATTTAGAGGAAAGCAGAGCTGAAAGATGAGAGAAATGGAATCTGTCTCAGTCAGCTCAGCTGCTATAACAAAATACCATAGACTGTGGCTTGAACAACAGATATTTATTTCTCACAGCACTGGAGGCTGAGAATCTACCATCAAGGTGTTGACAAAGAGGAGACAGAGAGAGGGACAGCCAGCATTCTTGTGCTTCTTCTTACAAGGATTTAAGCCTATGGGATCATCTTTATGGCCTCACTTAACCTTGATTACTTCCATTAAGTCCCTATCTTTAAATACAGTGACATTAGGGTTTGGGGTTTCAAGATGTAAATTATGGGGGACACAAACATCCAGGAGAAGACTCTTGAGAGTCCCTTGGACTGCAAGGAGATCCAACCAGTCCATTCTGAAGGAGATCAGCCCTGGGATTTCTTTGGAAGAAATGATGCTAAAGCTGAAACTCCAGTACTTTGGCCACCTCTTGCGAAGAGTTGATTCATTGGAAAAGACTCTGATGCTGGGAGGGCTTGGGGGCAGGAGGAGAAGGGGATGACAGAGGATGAGATGGATAGATGGCAGAATCCACTTGATAGACATGAGTTTGGATGAACTCCAGGAGTTGGTGATGTACCAGGAGGACTGGCGTGCTGCAATTCATGGGGTTGCAAAGAGTCGGACACGACTGAGCGACTGATCTGATCTGAAACATCCAGTCCCTAACAAAGTTCTAAAAACATGGTTTGTACTACCCCTGGATCCAGCTATGCCTTCCCACTGACTTTTCAGCTACATAAGTCATTCCATTCTAGACTGGTGTGGTTTGGGTTTCTGTAACTTGCAAATGAGAGTTCTGTGACAACTGTCATATTTATTAGACACGTCTGTGCTCAGCACCTGACATATGTGGAGGAAGCATTCATTTGGTCCTAGGGAAAAGGTGAAAATATTTAACATGGGGAGGGGGAAGCAGTCAGGAGAGAAAGAGTAGACGAGGAAAGGCATGGCATGGGAGGGAAGGAAGGATTTAGAATGGCGAAGGGACAAAAGAAGTGTTATTTGGGGGGAAGTCAA
>NW_011494810.1:3248815-3254072 GCF_000754665.1 Bison bison bison | reverse complement strand
GTGAGGCCACAAGGCTGGCAGGCATGCTGAGCTGGAGTGAGAGCTTCCCATGGGCTGCTTCCCCCTCCCCATGTAAACATTCTCACCTTTTCTCTGGGGACCAAATGAACACTTCTTTCACATATGTCGTGCGCTAGGCACAGACATGTCTAATAAGGATGACAGCTGTCACAGAACTCTAATTTGCAACCTTCAGAAACCCAAACTATGTTGGTCTAGAATGGAATGGCTTATGCAGCTAGAAAGTCCATGGGAAGATGGACTTTCCATCCAAGAGGGTCAGGGTGAGATGGCAGGGTGGCGGGCGCTGCAAGCTGCCCTGTGCTTCACTGCAGATTGCCCCTGTTTCTGAGACATCCTTAATACATATTTTTAATAATTTTATTTACTTATTTGTGACTGCGCTGAGTCATCATTGAGGTGTGTGGGCTAATTATGACGCATGGGTTTAGCTGCCGTACTTAGCATGTGGGTCTTCCTGGACTAGGGATTGAACCTGGTGCAGGTGGGTTCTTAACCACTGGGCCACCAGTGAAGTCCCAAGACATCCTTTGAAACAAGCAGATCAGATTGGTTCCCTTTCCTGCTTCAGCTCCTCTCACCCCTCACTTCCCACCACACAGACTGAAGGGCAGACACTGCCATTCTCCATGCCTTCCCGTGCCCACTGCCCCTGCACACACCACACTGCAGCCCGCTGGGCCCCTTCACTGTGTTCTCGGGAGTCATCCCACCTCCAGCCCCTTCACCTGAAAAGCCTTCTCCACTGACTTTTGCCTCCAACGCCTTCTCCTCATTTGAGACTCAGTCCCATGTCTCCTCCTCGGAGAAGCCTTCCTGGATTGCCACCCCAGCAGCCCTGAGGCTCCACACGGGGTTCTGTGCTATAGTTCTTACCAGCACTCACTGCCATCGCGCTCCTGCCCCGTTTGTAGCGTCCGCGCCCATGGGCTGGGGCCTCGCCTCAGCTGAGCTCACTGCTGCACCCTGTCCCAGGACAGAGCCCAGCACAGACAGGCTCTCAGTAGAGGCCATGCCCGGACAGCACCACCTTCGAGAGCTCTGTGCCAAGCACCAGGTAGAGTCTCCAGGTTACAAACCCAGATGTGTAAAGATGGTCTCAGGTTTTTAAAAACTGAACTTAATCTTAAAAAACAAAATTTTTTTTCTTTTGTATTGGAACATAGATGATTACCAATGTTGTGTTAGTTTCACGTGTGCAGCAAAGTGATTCAGTTACACATTTACATGTATATATTCTGCTTCAAATTCTTTTCCCATTGAAGTTATTACAGAATATTGAACAGAGCTCCCGTGCTATACAGTAGGTCCTTGTTATCTATTATTTTTTTAATTAATTAATTTATTTTTGGTTGTGCTGGGTCTTTGTTGCTGCATGCGGCTCCTTCTAGCTGCAGCACATGGGCTTTTCATTGGGGTGACTTCTCTTACTGGAGAGCATGGGCTCTGGGGCATGTGGGCTCAGAAGTTGCGGGGCATGGGCTTAGCTGCCCCTTAGCATGTGACATCTTAGCTCCTGGATCAGGAATGGAACCTGTGTCCCCTGCACTGGCAGGCAGATTCTTAACCCCTGGACCACTAGGGAAGCTCCTCTATTTTAAATATAGTAGAATATACATGTAAAACTGAACTTCATCGTGTCTTAGTCTCCACTACAGTAAACTCAGGATAGACGTAGTCATTTCGAGGTGTTCTTGGTCCATTCTGGGTCTCCTGTGTCACTTGTCAGTCCCTCCTTTTCACCAGTGTGCTCAGTCAGTCATGTCTGATTCTTTGTGACCCCCATGGGCTGTAGCCCACCAGGCTCCTCTGCCCTTGGGCTTTTCCTGGCAAGAATATTGGAGCAGGTGGCCACTTCCTACTCCAGGAGTTTTTCCTGACCCAGGGATGAAACCTGTGTGCATTTTCTTCATTGCAGACAGATTCTTTACTGATGAGCCATGGGGAAGCCCCTTTTCAAACCTATGGTGGGTTTGAGTCAAACCTGTGGTGGAGGAGGGACCCACCAAGGGTGGAGGCCTTGACTGGGGCTGAGCTCTCCCCATCCAGGCGGTGTCCACCTTTCCGAGTTCTCCACCTCCGCACTGGCTCTCACTGAGGTCCGCAGTCCTGCCTGGCCCTGGGTCCACCCCCTGCCACAGGCCCCTTCCTGGCTACTGAGGTCCCCCCATCATGATCAGGGCCACTCTGGTGACTGTCTCACACCAAAACAAGCATTCTGCCTCCAGGGGCACATGGGGACCTTCTGCCCTGCTGTAAGCCTGACTGTACCGACTCCTGCAAAAGGAGTTTCTTATGTCTTGCTGGCTGGGGGCCAAGTAGGTGGAAGGGGTCTCTGTGGGCCTTGATGCTCCCCAGGTCTCATCTCAGAAGTGAGGTTCAGTCCCACTGCCCTGGGATCCCCGAATGCCACACCAGGCCAGCTTTGCCTTCCCTGCTCCTCAGTCTCACTCTGGGGCTCTCCCCAGCCTGGGGTCTTTGTCATGTTGCTTGTGGCATACATGTTAGTCTTGGGCCCTCCAGGAGTCCCTGAGGTCCTCAGAGTAGGGAAATGCGGAGAGGAAGGGAGGGCAAGGAAGAACGCCACCCCGCCTCCCCCACCCCCGTGGAGAACCATCACTCCTACTGGTCAGGATGGACTCCTGGGGGAGCAGTCTGAGGGGTCCTGGTGCCAGTCCTGAGGGAACCAGGCTCCTACTGTCAGAGATGTGTTGAGGGGTGAGAGGCCCAACAGTGGGCTTCATCTCGCTTTAAGCAGCTGCAGGACCAAACCAGGTTCCAGGTTTCGATGAGATGGAGGCTGCAATGCAGCTCTGCTCCAGGTCTAAGCCCCCGGGATGAGGTGGCAAAGAGCACAACCCCGAGCACCCGTGCAGCTGCGGGTGGAGTCTCAGTACCCACCCAGCCATCCCGTTTCACTTCATTGACTCCTCATCAGATTTTCCATCTCAGCCTCCAGCTTCCACAGTGCATCGCTCAATTCCCCTCTCTCTTCTGCAATTTATTATTTAAGTCTGCAGAATGACTGGGGTGAAGCGGCACTTCCTGGGAGACGCTTCAGTGGAGGAAAGAGACCTGCCTTGCTGGGAGGGGACTGGCACCTGGCCTGGAACCAGGGTGTCTCAGGGAGACAGCTGAGCCCAGATGCAGACCCAGGGACGTGAACTCAGTCCCAGGGCAGGCTCTCTGGTCAGGCAGCACCCATCCAGGGTGGCCTTTGCAGGGGGGACATTCTACCTTTGCCCCACTCAGTCTACCCTTCAGGGCCTGCCAGTCAGACTCCAAGAGTGATAGGGACAAAGTAATGATTTGATTAAAGGTGATTAAATAGTTAATCCCACTAGGGGACTGTAAGTAGAAAAAAATATGGGAGACCCCTGTAAATTACTCAACAAAGTAGGTTTGCTTAACCCCCAAACCAAGCAGGCTTGCTTAGCAACAAAACCATGTAACAGAAGCAGGAGACATGCCCCCAAACAATAAAACAATGGTGGCAGGAGACCCACATCCTGTCCAGTGAGCTCAGTGAGTTAATGACGTGCTCTCTGCACACATAAAAAACAATAATTTGTGGACCTGACTTGACTGTGTAGGGACAAGAGAACGCCCCTACCATACCTGGAAGAGGAGCTCATGATGGAAGCATGACATCCACTTGAGAAAGATACAGAAGGTCTTCTCCTCCTCCCCACTTTTCATTTGATTATGAAATTGTGGCCCAGTAAGTTCTTGGGGCATGGTATTTCTCGCCTGCCCACTTGTAAACTTCACAAGCATCCTATTTTAATAAATCACATCTTATCTATCTCTTTGCCTCTCACTGAATTCTTTTCTGTGTTGAGACATAAAGAACTGTGGTACCGGAGCTCTTCGGAGCTCCCCTGAAATGACACCAAATGGTTTCAAGATGATCTGAGATGCAGAGGCCCAGCTGCCAGACAGCCAGCAGGCAGGTAGGCCTGTGTTGTGTGGTTCCCAGGGATGAAGGATTTAAAGAAAACCAATTGGGCTTCCCTGGTGGCTCAGCTGGTAAAGAATCCGCCTGCAATGCAGGAGAACTGGGTTTGATCCCTGGGTTGGGAAGATCCCCTGGAGAAGGGAAAGGCTACCCACTCCAGTTTTCTGGCCTGGAGAATTCCATGGACTGTATAGTCAATGGGGTCACAAAGAGTCGGACACAGCTGAGCGACTTTCACTTTCCTCAAGCTGCTTTTAGAAACCAGGAGATTTAATATACACACCTGGATTTACCTTCTCCTGCAAAACTGGTCAACACTGAGCTGCTCTCCACAGTGTGGTTGCAGCAAGGTTTGGAAGGTGCCTGCGTGGGCCTTAGCCATAGTCCTGCCTCTGCTCTCCTGGGGTCTGTCCCACTCCCGGGGAGTCTGGCTTTGAGACCCCTGCTTAGTGTCAGCTCCCTCCCTCCCTCTCAGCTGTACTGTGTGTTTCTAGCAGACAAGAACTCTCTCTTCCCCCACTTTCCCTGTACATTACTCATTGCAATGCCCAGCCCAATGCCTGGCATATAGAAGGACTGAATAAATACATTTTCAATGAGCAGTTGAATAAATGAGTGAACAAGTGCGGGTGACCCCTGCCCAGTGTTAGGAGGTTGAATGCCATTTGAAAAGGTGAGTCTGAACTGCAGGCTAAGGAAGCAGAGGGACAGAGGTGGGGGCGCCCAGAGGACTCTGGGGCACCTGGGGTGAGGTGGGATGAGGCAAGGCAATCTCCCGGGGGTGGCTAGAAGGCCATGCTGAAGAGCTGAGATTTATTGTCCAATCACCTGAGCTTAAAAAACTACCATCCAGGGACCACTGCAGACCCAGTGAATCAGACCCTTGAAGGCGGGAAGCAACCTCTGTTTTAAAAAATGTTTTCCTCCACTAGGGGTCACGGAGCCTCAACAGGCCTGGGACCTGGGCCATGTGACCAGGGGGTGGTGATCTATGCCATAGTCTGGTGCTGTGTCCAATTCCCCCCCACCCCCCCGCCCCCCGCCGCCGCCCCAGGGCTGGGGGAGTCTCTAAAGCTGCCCGTCACCCTTCCAAGTGGTGATCTGGCCCTCTGTCCATCATAGCCACTCACCACATTTTTGGTGAGTTTTAGAAGGAGGTATGAAATGACTGTGTTTGTTTTGCCCAAGCAAAATCCATTTATAAAGTGTGCACTTGTTTAAGGAAAAAAACAACAGCTATTGACAAAATATAAAAAAAAAAAAAAAATTAAAGCAGCT
>NW_011494810.1:3226561-3248715 GCF_000754665.1 Bison bison bison | reverse complement strand
GCAGCAGCTCCTTAAAAGGACCCTGTCCAATAATTTGATTTTTTCCCCCTTCTTCCCTCAAAGGCCAGAATGACACAATCAATCTTGCCATTCCATAGGCTGCCTCGTTACAGCTTTTGCTTAAGTGGAGGAAAATAACATGGAAAGAAAAAGAGGTACCATCTGCACCCCCATCACCTCCCGCCCCATGATGGGTCCCACTGGTTTTCCACCCTGGCCTTCTTGTCTAGCTGTCAGTCCAGTGCTGGCCTGCCCACCTACTCCAGCTGTGCTCTCCAGATGAGACCAGCGTGCCTGGTTAACTTAGGGCTTCTCCTGCCAATCCCCACACCCCTCAGGCCCTGTGGGGACCCTGTTCTGTCCCTCAGCCCACGAGGAGGTTTTCAGATTTCTCATCATGATGCCTCATCCAAGTCACTGATGTTTTTTGTGAGAAAAGCACAGAGCAGGACATGTGTGTGTTGAGAGGAGACACACTTTGCACACACAAGGGAACCCACACAGCAGGTAGTATCTTGGCTCCAGGGTATACAGAAAAGGGGCTCCTCTACCCCCAGTTCAAGACCCCCTTCCCTGAATGTGCTCCCTTTTTGGCTGCCACCCATTCCCTGGGGGCCTGTCCCACCCTGGGTGGCACCACCCCCACTTCACAACAGGTATGATTCAAACCAGTTTAGAAGGCCACCTGCATCCTCGGCCAAAACACAGCACCTCTCTGTTTCTCCACCTGGAGAGTCAGGTCAGTAACACATAGAGGTTGTTGTGAGGATTGAAGGAGCAGCCACATGTAGTAGTAATAATAATATTTTATAACTGAGCACTAGCACAGTGCCTAATCCTGACTTAATATTTTCTGACATTATTGAATGAAATCTTCAGTTTATATGATTTCTAGCCTTATTTCACAGCTGAGAAAATAGGTATATAGAGGTTAGGTTGATTGCCTGTGGTCTCATTTCTAGTAAAAGGGAAGCGGTTTGGGGGCGGGGGGGAGGTTAAGGAGAGCTTTCCAGAGTCTACCCTTCTTGCCTGTAAGTTCCTGTTTCCCTCTGGAAGGGTCCTCAGTGAGCACCGTCTTCATGGGGAGGGCAGTGATGGCACCTGCCTCCCACAGTGGGAGCCCAAGGGCTGTGTGTCCTATGCTATGGGGCCAGGAGTGAACTCAACTGTGAACCTCAACCCAGCCCGAAGTGGCTGGTGCTCCTAGACCCGATGCCCATCACCTCCTGTGGATTCTGGGAGCCCCAAATATACCTTCCCTTTTGCTTAACATAGGCAGTCCCTCTCTGTAACTTGCAATCCCAGGTGGTAATAACACCAAGAGTTGCCATTAGTGTCTTAGGCACTTACTATATGCTGAATCCTGAAATAAAGAGCTTTATAGACATTATTGCATCATTCTCACAAACCCCATGGCTGTCTATATTTTACAGATGAGGAACCCAAGGATCATATACATTTAGATTCTTGGCCAGCATTACACAGCTAGAAAGAAGGACAGCTGGGTTCAAACCCCAAGTTGCACAAACATAAAGCTCTGTCATGTGCTTACTAAACATTGGCTTTAGCACCACACCACCTCTGTATACATGCATGCTTTATGTCCTTTAAAAAATTGGGAGTTTCCAGTTCCGTGTGAGATGAGGCAAACTCACTCATCCTGTGTCTCCCACTGAATACAGCATAAAACCTTGACAGAGCGTGGATTTGAAGTCTCTTCTGCCTGCAATCAAGTATGTGGTAATAATAAAATCAACAATAGCTGCCATTTTTGAGCACTTACTAAGCACTGGGTCCCACGATAGAGGGCTTACAGGCATTATGGTGCCTCAGAGAAGACCAGATATCAAAGTAACACAAATCAGTAGTAAATTTATTATTTTTACCCCCTCCAATATCTCCTGGGTGAATCCAATGCAGTGCAAAATCGTGAAGTGGGTATTGGCATCTACAAAGAGAGTTCCAGGAAAAGCCCTCTGATTCTGTCTGGAGGACCAAGAAAAGGGTGAGAGACAAAAGAGAAGGCATCTGTTTTTCTCTCTCTGCCTTTTTTTTTGTTCTCTTGCACCCCAGCCTCCAATAAATCATGTGGTGGTAGCAGCTGCAATAGCAGTGTGGGCTGGGGGCAACCCAGAGCTCCAGTGGGAGGAGCCATGGCCCACCAGGGCGGGCAAGCCCCTTGGGTTCCACACTAGCAGTCACAGGAAAGACATGGCATGCAAAGTAAGCAGAGCCCCAGCCTCTGGCCTGGGGACTGGCAAAGAGAAACCTCAGTAAACTGGAGAGCCCAGGGGAGATCACAGAAAGGGAAGGGCTGGGAAAAACAGTCCCTTAAAGTTGTTTATGAAATTGAACTGCATGGCCTGACCTTAACATGAAGAGACTAGAGAACAGAACACCTGAGGACGGACCATGTCCCAATCTCAGATTGGCTATGGGGAGGCGCACGGAGGGGACAGATCCAAACAGCACTGCAAACGCTTTGGAAATTGCACTGACATTGGAACCACAACCCACAGGAAGCTGGTGGGAACTTGTGATCTGAACACAATTGGGTCAACTGTCTGCTAAAAGAAAAATAGAAAACTACTCTGCATGGGAAGAACCAGGGAAATCACAACTTTCTTGGGAAAAGACAATCAACAGTAGCCAATGCTGAGATGACTTTACTGAGATAATAGCAACTATTATAAAAATAGTCCAATATATAAGGGCAAACACTCTTGAAATTAATGGAAAGACAAAAAAGCATCAGCCTAAAAACAAAAGATATCTAGGAGAATCAAATGGAAGTTTAGAAGTGGAAAATACAATAACCAAAAATTTAAAAACTCACTGCATGGGCTCAATAGCAAAATGGAGATGATGGAGAAAACAGTAAACTTGAAGATAGACTAATAGAAGTTATCTAATATGAATAACACAGAGAAAGAAGATTGGAAAAAAATGAAGAGAGCCTCAGAGACCTGCGGGACAATACCCAAAGGTCTAACATTCATGTCATTGGAGTCTCAGAAGGAGAAGACAAAGGGAGATCCAGGGGAAAAAATTGAAGAAATAGTGATGCATATCTGATGAAACATATAAACACACAAATTTAAGCTCAGTGAATCCAAAATAGAATAAATACATAGAAATCTATGCCCAGACACATCATAATTAAACTTTTGAAAACTTAAGACAAAGAAAAAACATCTTGAAAACAACCAGAGAAAACCTATAGGGGAACAATGATTCACATGACTGTGGATTTCTCAGTGGAAACCACAAAGGCCAGAAGGAAGTGAGCAACATTTTTAAAATTCGTCGAGAAAAGAACTCTCAGCTCAGAATTCCTCACAGGAAATGTGCTTTAGGAATGTGGGTAAAACAAAGACGTTTTCAGACGAAGGAAAGCTAGGAGAATTTGTTGCCAGGAGACCTGGACTAAAAGATTGCTAAAGAACTCTTCAGCAGAAGGGGGATAACAGCAGAAGGAAACTTGGAACAGGAGTAAGGAAGAGTAGCGGAAATGACAAGAATTTGGGTATTATAGACTATTTTTCTTCTGTTGACTTTCCTGTTGAGCTCTTTAAAATATGTCTGATGGTTCAAAACAAAATATAACATTGCCTGACGGGATTTCAATGAATGTACATGTCATACAGAGGACAAATACAACATAAAAGGAAGAGGGTAAAATTTCATATACAGTGGTAAGGTTTCTTCATTCCACATGAAGTGGTAAAATATTAATTCTAAGTGGACTGGAAAAGTTAAATATGTCTATTACTAAAGCTACTATTTAAAAAAATCTTAAGTCTTATATACTTTCTCCAAAATTTAATTCTAAATAGATTATAGATAAAACTCTTGGAAGATAACATAAGAGAAAGTCTTCATGACCTGGGAGTAGGCAGAGTTATCACATTAAAAGCGCAATCCATAAAAGAATAAATTGAACATCATCAAAATCAACCTTTCTGCTCTTGTGAAGGACACTGTTAAGAGAATGAAAAAGCAAGCTACAAACTTGGAGAGAATGTTTGCAAACCACATGTCCGGCAAAAGATTTCTGTTCAAAGTATATGAAGAACCCTCAAAAGTCAACAAAAAGACAACAAGCAACCCAATTAAAAGCTGGACAAAAGATTTCAACAGAAATTTTATTCAAGAGGACATAAAGATGGCCAATAAGCATACATGAAGATGTTCAACATTATCAGCCATTATGGCAATGCTTTTACTACACTTTTACAAACGGATAAAGCACAGAACAAACTGACAAAAGCAAGTGCTGGTGGGGACGCCGAGCTACTGGAACGCTCACGGACGGCTGGTGGGAATGCAAAATGGTGTAGTTTGGCAGTTTCTTATAAAGTTAAACACGTAATTACCATATGACCCAGCAATCCCACTCCAGAGTGTTCACCCTAGAGAAATGAAAACTTATGTTCACGTGAAAACTGGAACACAAATGATCATAGCAGTTGGCAATTGCCCAGACTGGAAGCAATTCAAATGTCCCCCATTAGGTGAATGGAGACACTTCAGTACATCCATTCAATGGAATAATACTCTGCAATAAAAAGGAATTATTGATTCACACAATGACTTAAAGGAATCTCAGAGGCATTATGCTGAGTGAAAGAAGCCGGTCTCAAAGGTGACATACGGTGTTATTCCTTTTATGCGAACTGTTCAAAAAAACAAAGTGATAGTGTTGGAGAACAGGCCAGTGATGGTTATGGGGTAGGGGTGTGGAACATGTGTGATGATAAAGGGAGTGTGTACAGGAGTTTCATGGGGGTGATGGACCTCTATCCTATTGAGGTAGTTGCATGAATCTATAAATGTGTTAAAATCCGTAGATCATACACATACATACACAAAAGACAGTTTTACTGAATTGTTAAACAGAACAAAATGAAAATGCTGTGAAAGAAAAAATTCCTGAGGAATTTGGCCCTGCTGGGTCTCCAGCAAGTGGTGGGTTTACAAAGCAGAATCAGGCAAAGTTCACATTTTTGAGGTTCTTAGAAACAAAGCCAGTAACAATGTGACAAAAGATTTCAACTTGTTTCCTTCTCAGAGAGGCCTTCCCTGACTACCCTCAACCCTTGATACATACAAAGTAATACCCCTGTATTAATTCACCACTGCTGCTGAAACAAATGACCACAAACTGAGAGACTTAAAACAACATTGCTTTGTTATTCTACTGTTCCAGAGATCAGAAATCCAAACTAGGTCTTACTGAGCTAAAATCAAGGTGTCAGCAGGTCTGCATACCTTCTGCAGGCTGGAGCAGGTAATCTGTTTTCTTGCCTTTTCCACTTTCTAGAGGCTGCCCTCTTTCCTCCACCCTCTCAGCCCCTTCCTCCATCCACAAAGCCAGCAATGTTGTGTTGAGTCACTCTCATGATACTATCTCTAGTTCTCGCTCTTCTGCCTCCCTCTTCCCTTCTAAGGGCCCTTGTTATCAGGCCCTCTGGATAATTCAGGATATGAGCATACCACGTTTTATTTGGCTTCTCAAATATTGTATGCCTTACAAATCAAAGATTTGTTGCAACCCTGGATCAAGCAAATCTATAGGTGCTTTGTTTGTTCCAACAGCATTTGCTCACTTCATATCTTTGCATCATGTTTTGGTAATTCTCAAAATACTTCAAACTCTTTCATTATATTTATTATGGTGATCTGTGATTAGTGATCTTTGATGTTACTATTGTAATAGCTTTGGAGCATCATGAACCATGCCATATAAGATGGCAAACTTAATTGTTGAAATGACAAAAGAGCATTGAGAATATTACATAAATTTAATTGATAAAGCAGTGGCAGGACTCAGGAGGTTTGAGAGGATTGACTCCAATTTTGAGGGAATTTCCACCATGGGTAAAAGGACGTCAGAAAGCACTGTATGCTATAAATAATTTATGAAAGAAGTCAATAGATGCTGCAAACTTCACTGGCATCTTATTTTAAGCTACTGCCACAACCACCCCAACCTTTAGCAATCACTGCCTCAACCAGTGAGCAACCATCAACATCAAGGCAAGACCCTCCACCAGCAGAGAGATTATGACTCACTGAAGGCTCAGATGATGGTTAGCATTTTTCAGCAATATAGTATTTTTAAATGAAGGTATGTACATTTCTGGAGCTTCCCTGGTGGCTCAGACAGTAAAGATTCTGCCTGCAATGCAGGTGACCCAGGTTCAATCCCTGGGTTGGGAATATTCCCTGGGGAAGAGAATGGCTACCCACTCCAATATTCTTGCCTGGGAAAACCTATAGACAGAGAAGCCTGGCAGGCTACAGTCCATGGGGTCGCAAAGAGTCAGACACGACCGCGCAACTAACACTCATACTTCTCATGTACATTTTCAAAGACATAATGCCATTGCACACTAACAGACTACAGCATAGTGTAAATGCAACTTTCATGTATACTGGGAAACCAAAACATTCATGGGACTCACTTTGTTGCAATGTTGGCTTTATGTGGTGGTTTGGAATGGAAACTGCAATATCTCCAAGGCACACCTGTCATTTCCCAACTCAGGGTCAGCTGGTGAGCAACCCCCAGTGACACCAGCCACCTGGAATTAGGCCAACTTCACAAGTTAAGGTTGCAGATCTCCACAGATACCAGACGCAAGTTCAGGGGCCCCCGGGTTGCCCTCACGTCTAACCAAGTCAGGGATTCACACTACCCCCTTAGTTGTTACAATTTGCTGGAATGGCTCAGAGAACTCAGGAAAATATTATATTTCTGATTACAAAAGGATATAATTCAGAGCAAATCAAGGGGAGAGATACAGGGGATGAGGTCTAGGGGCCCCAAATGTTAAACTTCCGTGGTCTCTCCCCATATTGTCAAGAATGCTTTACCCTCCCAGCACGACAACATGCAACAGCACAGAGTATCGCCAGCCAGGAAGCCCCCTAGAGTTTCAGTGTGCAGAGTTCTTATTGAAGTTTCATTGCATAGGCATGACTGACCGACTTGACTGAATCATCGGTCATGTGACTGAACTCAGTGTCCAGCTTCCTTCTCCTTGTGGGGCTAAAAGTTACAACTTTCCTAATCCCATGGCTGGTCTTTCTGGCACCATCAGCCTCCGTTTTGAGTCACCTCATTAGCATAAACTATCAGGTGTGGTCTAAGGTGCCGCCATGAATAACAAATACAGTCCTATCCCTCCAGAATTTTTGAGGATATAGAGGTTACTGAGGATAGAGGTTATATAGGACATAGAGGTCCCCAGAAACAAGGGACCGAGGTCAGCCGAGTCTTTATTGCACACAACCTTAATTTCATCCACAACCTTAATTTCCCTCTGCCATGTAAACTACCATATTCACAGGTTCCAAGAACTAGGACATAAACATCTTGGGGCCACTATTCCATCTACCACAGCTTCCCAGTTGCTCTCTAACATGTCACCCTGTTTTGTTTTCCCCATTGCACCTATCCTTCTATAAAACAGTCTTATTTATTTTGTTTGTTTGCTTACTGTCTGTCTTTCTCTCTGCTGTGAGTCTTTGGCACGTGACTAAGCAAGAAAGCAGAAGAATTAGAGGAGGTTACACTCCAGCTGGGTTTGAAGGATGAGCAGAGTGGTGTATGGGTAGCTGGGGCTCTGAGCATCTTTGCAAAGGGACAGAGGAGGGAAGGTCAGGTGAATCTAGGAGCCCTGAATGGATCATTGTAGGTGGGGCACTGGGGAGTGTTGTGGGAGGGAGAGGAGGTATTGGGATGGAAAAAGGCCAGGTAACACAGAACAACATGTGCTAGGCTACAGACCTGATGGCACTTCTGGGATCTGCTCTAGCCTCTTTGCTCTCTCACCCAGAGGCCAGGAGAGAAGCACCAGGTGTGGTAAATAGGGCAGGGACTCTGGGGTCAGACTATGTGGGCTCAGATCCCAGTTCTACTGTTCATAGGCCACCTCTTCATGGTCATCACTGAAGATGGCTCACTCAGCACTCCTGTACAACCCACTTCTCTTCTGCCCTCCTCTATTTGGAGCCCAGGGAGTTTCCCAGTATCTCTTGTAGTGAGTGACACAGATCCAGCCAATGCTGGAAGCAGAATCCTGGTGAGGGGTGTTCTGGGAATGGAAAAGGTCCAATAAAAAGGAGAACATATTCAACTAGATCAGAATTTTGCCTTCTCCTCTCCTTCCTGCTTTGAATGTCAAGTTGCATCAGGAACAGGAGCAGCCACTTTGTGACCATGAGAAGCAAGCTAAAAGTAACGGCCTAAGAAAAACTGGGCAGAATGATGGAAAGTTCCTCAGTTTATCAGGTCATCACTGAGCAACTGGATCCGTGTCAATCATCACCCACCTCTGTGTCTTAGTTGGATATTCTGTTACTTTTGGTCAAACATAGTCCTAATTGGTACACGCGTGAAGCCTCCATTTCCTCTACTATTAACTAGAAGGAACAATAATTGTCAATATCATTACACTTAAGTCATGTGCCAGGAACTCCTCTAGGTGCTGGTGGCAAAGCAGGGAACAAGAGATAAGGTTCCTATTCTTCTTGCATTTACATTTTGGCAGGCAAGACAGATGATGAACTCATAAGTAGGCAAGAATATATATGAGAGTGAGAAGTGCTATGAGGAAAAGAAAATAACATGATGTGTCGGAGAGACTGGTGTGGACATAACATGGGAATATGTGAGAAGGTGATACCTAAGCTGAGACCTGAATGTGAAGATAATGGCAGGACAGAGCACAGGGAACAGCATTCCAGGAGAGGGAACAGCAAGAGCAAAGGGCAAAGACCTGGAGGCAGGGCCACGCTTGATGTGTGGGCAGACCAGGAGGAAGGCCAGATGACTGGGCGGCCGTGAATGACGAAGGCAAAGAATGGAGGTGAGACCAGAGAGGTAGGTGGGGTCTGATGACATATGCTCCAATAGGCAGAATGGATTTATTTTAATCACAAAAAGGAAGCCATCAGAGGGCTTTCAGACAAGTGTGGGACAATGACTTGACCACCTTGCACTCTGTAGGTGCTTAATAAATGTCTACGGCCTAGAGTAGGTGCATCACTTGGTGGGATTCCTGTCCCTTCTCAGGCTCAACCAGCCCCATCCCCAGGCTGCGTGTCTCATACCCCCAGCTCCTGAGCTGGACCCCCTCTGACTGCCTTCTGAGTTATCCCAGCCCTGTGTTGTCCTCCCCCAGGGCCGTTTGCTCCCTCCAGAGCGGGCGAGCATAATTGCCACTTTCCACAATGACATAAAAATCTAAGAGGCACAATCAATACAGCTCGCACACACATCATCGTCTTTCATTGCAAACGATAAAAGTGTAAACAGCAGGGGTGGCAGCAGCTCTGGAGGCTGCAGTGGGGGCAGGGCAGGCTGCCACTGCCTCCCTGCCCATCACTTTCCTTTTGGGGCCCCTTCTCCACGCTGGGAGGTGAGGCCCCTCATTAAAGCCCATTCTCTTTCCAAATGCAGCAACCCAAGCCTCTTTAACCTGGCTGGAGAAATCCAATTTTTCTTCCCTTTCACTATTTTAAACGCTCTTTTTTTTTTTTTTTTTTGCTTCCTTGAACCTTCTATGTCTCCCAAAATACAGAGCTAGGAGTGCCTTCCTGGAGGCAGAAGGACTTGCCTGGGTCTTGCTTGTCACAAACCCACGAACTGACCTCAGTGGGGGGACCAGCTCTCAATGGCCGGCTTCTTTCACTCCGCATTCAGCCTGCCACCCACAGCTTGTCTTGGAATGTGCACAGAAATCATTACATTCCCAGCTCTCACAGACTCCCGGCAACGACTTCTTCAAACTAGTTACTTAATGAACGTCATCCAATTCCGTTTCAGCCTGCTATACTCTCATTTGTGAAAGCCAATCCGCTTTACGATTCTAACCTCTGGCTAGAAACTGCTCCCAATTTCATGTCATCCATAAACTTGATGAACGATTAGCTTGCTTCTCTGCAGTCATTCATTTATTTATTCAACCAGCATTTAGTAAGCACCTACTGGGTGCTGGGCACTGGATACACAGTGAGAGGACATGCAGGTCCTGTCCTGGAGAGACCCCCATGCTGGTGGCGGAGCTAACGTGGAAATGTTCATTCAGTATGATCCATCCTCACCTATCGAGGGGCCTGAGAGCTGGCCTCCTTGCGGAACAGGCAGCTTTCGCTGGTCTTTGAGATGCAGCAAGGGGAGTTGGTTAGCACGAGAAGAAATGGTGTTTCAAATGGACCAGAATTTGCACAGGCAAGTGGTTCTGGGTGGTGATGGGGGAAGAAACGTATTGATAACTACAAATGTGAGGGGTGGTGAACGTTGGGCTGGGATCCAACTAGGACCTGGATGCCTCTCTGCTTCTCGGCTCTGCCAATTCCTGCTGTATCCGGAGGCTCCATGTGATAGCAAAGGTGCTGCCAGCAGCCCGAGGGTTACAACCTCTCAGGATAAAACCAGGGGGGAAAAGGCTTACTCTTCTGGCAACACTCTTTTGGGTCACATGCTCATCCCTGACCAATCAGGGTGGTTGGGGGAATACAGACATTCTGATTGGCCAGGCCTGAGTCACATGATACCTGGAGTGGCGTCAGCTCTAGTTGAAGCCTGCGGACTGAAAGAGAAGAGTAGGGATTGCTAAGGGAAAACTGGCTGCTGTTAGCACTGAAAACAATGAACAGGTGCCAGGCTGCTGGGTCATAGATGGCCACTATGCAACCACCCGTGGGTTGTGGCACTCTGTCCTCCCAGGAGATGAAAAGGGGAACCACAAGGATCTTTTCTGTGTGGTGGGCACAGGGACTGGCTCACCAGCCACTCTAGGGGTGGGGAGAGAGGGGGTCTGGCATCTGAGGCTGTCATTTTACCGTTTGCAGGCTGGTTAAAAACACACTTTCTTTTTTCCCCAGATTCCGAATCTGAGCCAACCAGCAAGTAATTTGCCCTTCTGTCCTCAGCATCCCTATTCTTCAAGCTGTTTTCCTGCCCTTCTCAAAAACCGACTCTCCAGCCATTCTGGAAAGCCTGTGGGCTGGCCACCGGCAACTTCGAGCTGGAATTCAGTATTGGAGGGTGAGCTGGAGCCAGGGCCCACATTCTAGTGGATCGCTTATTGACACATGCTGAGCAGTACCCACCCAGTGTGAGTACTATAGCCTTCCATAGGATTTATGATGGAGCGGTGGGTCTGGTGGTGGGTGGTCCCCTGGGGTTGGGGGGCAGATTGGTCTAGGTTCTAGACTGTAGGGGCTAGAGTAGGTTCAGCTGTGAGTGACGAACACCATCCCAAAGAGAAAAACAGGGTCAAAATTATAGAAATACATCTGTCTCTTAATCAAGAGCCTAGAGTCTGGAAGAGAGGTTTCTCAAAGTCGGCATCAATCATTGTTTACATTCAGGCCTCTTCTTCCAGTGACTTCCATTTCATGGTCCAAGATGGCTGCTTGGATCCCAGAAGGAGAAAGGGACAAAGAAGCACAGGTCCTCCCTTTATGGACATTCTGCAGAACTGCACACCCTACGTGTGTCTACAGTGTTAGAGTCAGAATTTATTAATAGTCAGATGGGCAAGATGGTGGCAAGGGAGGTTGAGAAGAGAGTCTCATTCCAGGTAGCCGTGTAAGTGTTAGTCACTCAGTTGTGTCCAGTTCTTTGCAAACTCATGGACTGTGTAGCCCACCAGGCTCTTTTGTTCATGGAATTCTCCAGGCAAGAATACTGAAGTGGGTTGCCATTCCCTTCTCCAGGATATCTTCCCGACCCAGGGATTGAGCCCAGGTCTTCTGCATTGCAGGAAGATTCTTTACCATGTGAGCCACCAGGGAAGCCCTGCATGTCAGGTAGCTATGGGCCCAGCTAAAGATCAGAGGGAGGGGACCATGGATATTGAAGGATAACTAATGGTCTGTAGCTTGGACTCAGTAAATGTGTTCATGGTTTCACCAACCATCCTGGGAGAGGGAACTTGTATTTCTCATGTTATCCAGATGAGGAGGTCGAGGCAGAAAGAGATGGAAAGATTTACCCAGCATGCTTTGTGTTCTCTTTCTTTTCATCCTTTGTTAACTACCTTGCTTCTGCTCTGGACTGGAACATAGCTCTCAGTTTCTCTTGATTTTTGAGGAGCAGGGCCTTTTCTGACTGATCCATGTGTTTGCTCACCAGAAATCTGGGCCACCTTGGGTCTGCAGTACCTGTTCCCAGCAGAGGGAACAGTGAGGTCCAAACCTGCACACTTGCCTCCAGATGAGGCTTGCAAGTCTTCCCCTAACTGTGCCCATTTGGTATTGATGCTAGTTTAGGCTCCAACAAACGTGGGCTCTGTCACTCTGGGCTCTTGAAAAATGTGTATCCCTTTCCGTTTGTAGAGCCCATCTGTAAACTAGGATTAAGTGACATCCTTCAGCTCTCTCAAGGGTTTCTTGACGGGTATTGAGTGAAAAATAATGTGGGTAATGTGTTCTGAGAAACTCAGGGAACGCTACTGCCTGAGCCCTCGGTGCCACTAAATGATAATTGCCTTGGGCTCTGAGCAGGGGTTTCAGTCCCAGCAAGGTGAGCCCTTCACATTGACTATTCAGTCTGGCGGGGGAGTGGGGGCGGTGCTGTGGTCTGGAGTAATGCCTGCTCACTTAGGGGGCAGGAGGAACTGGGGGTAGGGCTGGGAGCCCCCTGAGAAGCTCAAGCACAGAGAGCAAGAATGTCCCCTTGCAGATGGGGTGTCCAGGGGCAACAAGGATTCAGGCACTCGTCTTAGGCTAGAGGTCACCTCCAGCCTGGTGAAGGGATGGGGGAATGACATATTCAGGCCCGAGTCTGGTTCTAGGCAGAGAGAGGAGAGAGGCAGGTTTGCAAATGGAAGATTCACCTACAGAGAACACGGGGAGTTCCAGGTGCCAGCATCTCCTACTTTGGCAACTGAGATGGTCCCAGCTTTGCTTTCCCTGAGTGGGGGTACCTTTAGCTGCAGGTAACCATCCAACTCGAAATGGATAAGGCCCTTTCTTATCTCAGGTTGCAAGAGGTCTAGAGGAGTGGCTCCAGGCAGGGGACTCAGAGGGCCAGTGACGTCATAGGGAGCTCAGCTCTTTCCCTTCCTCTTCATTGCCTTTGTTGGTATGTCAGCCCCAGCCGCAGTCTCTCACCTTTCAGGGTCACAATATGGCTGCTGAAGCTCCAGGATTCACCTCCAGATGCCATAAGGCTTGGAGATGAAAGAGAATATCTTTTACTGTAGTGATTCTTTCACAGGATTAAAGAAATCTCCGACCTTCCTTTATGTGTCGTTGACTGTAACTGAACTACACTCCCGTCCCCCCTAACAAATCAGAGCCTTGGGATATGGAATCGTCAACAGTCAACCTGAATGCTATCAGGTGAGAAGGAAGTGGACACTGGCAGATGACCAATGGTGTCTGCCTAACACACTTTCTATTTTCAGACTAGGAGAGGGTTGTTGAGAGGCCACAGCACCAGCTTCGGGGACTGGGCTTTGGTAGGAACTGACAGTGAGGTCTTGAAAAGAGTGTCTTAGTTGTTGATCCAGGAGGAGACCCTGTTCCCTGGCAGATGGTTCCCTGGCCCCCTCACGTTTCTGGTTCTCCCAGCAGCCTCAGAGGCAAGCCTGGGGCAGGAGGAGTTTTGAGACGCTGGTGGGGGAACTTCCACTCCCCTTCAGTGGGTTTGCATTTTCTTTGGCAATTAATTACCTAGGATGGGTGATTCTAACTCAAATGGGAGCCCTCTCCTCCTCTCATCTCCCTCTAGCTGGGACAGAACAGGTGGTAGAAGGAGCAGGGGGCTCCAGCCTGCGACACGTGGGACCATTCATCACTGGGTGTGTTTATACTCCGCCTGGGACTGAACTGGGCAGAACAGGTGATGCACTGAGAGGGGGTAGGAGGTGATGGGGAACTAACTCTTCTAACACTGTCTCCAGAAGGGAGCCTGGTCTCATGACCGGTGCTGTCATAAGGAAGAGGTGCTGGGGCTTGCCAGCGGATGACTCAGAGTGTAGAGTGCTCATGCACCAGGGGAAAGAGAATGAGGGAATAAAATGCAGCAGGCGTGTCGGCTTTTCCTTTATTTGGAAGATCTGAAGGTTAAGAAAGATTGACCCAGCTAAAGAAGCTTGGTTATAGGTGTTTTGCTGGGGGTAGGGGTGGGATATGGAAAACAACTCTGGTTTATAATATTAGCTTGTTGTGCTGTGGTGTAAATACTCTCACTGAGGCTGATTTCAAGCTACCAGTTTTTAAATAACCAGCTCAGGAATCTTGAATATTTAACGATTGGTTCCTAAGAGCTGGTAGGAGCCAGCCCTAGAATGCCCTGTGTTTTAAGATGTTCACGTACAGGATTGAATTTATTTATTCATTGTTCATAAGAAATCACATGGTACCCTCTCTGTGTCTGGAGCCATGTTCTGGAAACACCAGGCTGACCCAGCGCCTGCTTCTGAGAGCACACAGGTACAGGACAGGAGCCTCTCAGAGAGGGATGGAGTGACTGTGACAGCAATGTAACAGGGCGTTGGAAGGTGGGGGACGTGGCCTCCAGGCCTCAGTAGGTCATCTCTCTGATGTCTGGACTGTGAGTCTAGGAAGGAGATCTGAACGCGCCTCTGCCCTGCCTGGGTATCTTCTCATGACCTTGGACAGCTCATCCCTTTCTGCCTGGAGTGAACAGAGAGGAGAGAGGGTGCTTGGGCTTGACTGTTTCTGTCGTTCTGCAACTCTCTACTCCGTATCACATGTTCCACTTTTATCCCTTGCCTCTTCTCTCCCAGTCACCTGAGCCCTCCACCTGGGCAGACCCTTCATGGCCACTGCTAAGGCTCCAGGGTTTCCCTTGGGGGGAATAATAAGCCCTGCTCTGTCTTATTTCTGATGGTCAATGTGACGGAAGGGTTGAGGCATGGGCACTGGGGCTCTCCAGGAGCCGTCATATGCTTCTCCTGGGGACTGTCAGCTCCTGGGCCAGCTGTTCCCCAGCAGCAAATCCTCCCAGATTCCAGGAGCATGCAGGGTTGGCTTTAATGATCAAGGGTGGCATTTTACTTGGGCATCAGGGCTCAGACTTCTGCCGTCACCAAACTCTGGTACTTAATTAAGGCAACGTGGGGGTACTTTGTGAGCCTCAGAGTTCTGCAGATAGCTTTAGACACGAGGTTTTAAAGATATCCTATGAGTCAGCTGATTTAACCACTTCCCAAGTTCCCACCTGGAGGAGCCCCCAGGGCCCCCCAGGAGCCAAGCCATCCTGTGGCCCTCAGGGGGCTTCTCTGCGGGGTGGGCAGAGTGGGGGTGACACCTTTGCAGGCCGAGCTTCACAGCACTCACTGGGCTTTCTGTTATTTTCTCTTACACCTGAATCTTTAAATCATCCGTGTCTCTTGGCGAGCTGGGGCTGTGGCGGGAAGCTGTTAATAATAGATACAACTGACTGTCTGGTAACGAACTGCTGAAGACAGTAATTAGCATTTTAATTTAGGCATTTTCTTCATACTCACCTCTGGAGACCTGGGTTCGAATCTGGAATTGGGGTCACCAGTGAGGCTTGCCTCTGTCCTCCCCCAAGCCCCCATGGGTGTTTGTCTTTGTCACGCGGGTCGCTGCAGCCCAGCGCTGAGTGTGGCCTGAGGGGGGCACTGTCTGTCCAGGCTGGGGAGCGGCTCAGCGGGTGGAGCACCAGTGTGAAGCGGGGAGAAGAAGGCAAGGGAGGGCAGGACGGGAGAGGGCCAGCCTGGCTCTGGGAGGGCTGGGTTGTGCAGAGGCCGGCAGGGAGGAGTTGGGCGGGGAATGGGGGGAGGACTGGGAGAAGAAGGAGCACTGAATGTTTAGGGTGAGCAGAGAGCCGGCTTCAGGGAGCGGCTGAGTGGGGTGGAGGGGGCCTGAGGATCCCCAGCTATGGCTGCCCCAGCCCAGGGCTGTCGCTCTTTCCCTTTCACAAGCACGAATTTTCTTGATTTTTCTTCAAGCACCAGAAGCCTGTTCTGGCTAGAGTGTTAGGAATAAATGGCTTAATGGACTTGCCGTTTTTCTTCCTCTCGTTCACAAAACAAGATTGAAAAAGAACAACAATAACAAAGAAAGTTCTTTCTTCCTTCAGTGGCTAAGGGCTGGGGACAATGTGTTGAGGTCCAGAGAGACAGGAGCTCCGGCTGGGAGTGGTTAAGGGGCAGGAACGAACCTCAAAGCTCCTTCCCCAGATGCCCCCGCCCCCACCCCAACCCACCTGAGTGGGAGAGCAGGCAGGTGTAGGTGGCTCCTTCTGAGACAAATCCCATTTATCTAGCCCTGTCTCGCAGCCCCACTTCTGGCATTCAGGGTTGCCTGAAGATAGCCACATGCATTGAAAAATGACCTACATTTTTCCCTCCATGCAAAAGCATCTTTGATATATGAGGCAGCAGCTCCAGACTCCCAGGGCTTTGGGGCCAGCCAGAGACTCGAGGTCACATCAAGAAAGTGAGCATGTCTGGATGAGGAGGGTGATTTGAGGGGCACTGAAGGCCCATGGTGGGTGCAGCGAGGTACCTGGGGACAAAGGGGCTCTGAATGGTCCAAGCAGAGCTGACCAAATCCTGTGATGTTCTTAGGCCCAGTGTTTCAGGCTTGTGCCATAGGGGCCTGACAATAGCTAGAGATTTCCTATTTCCAATTCATTTCCTATTTCCTCTCTAATACCATCTCTAATCACTCAGGAATCTTTGGGTTTGAAATGATAAAAGATAAAACTCGAACTGGCTTAAACAAAAATGGGAAGGTATTTGCTCTTCTAAGTGCAAAGTCAAGCTGTAGGTCAGGTTTCAGGTAATGTTTGATCCAGCTGAATTATATTCCCCCTAAAATTTGATTTATTCCTGGATCTCTACACTCTTCTCCACAGCTTCATCCTAAGCCTCGGTCCCCTTAGGATCACAAGTTGGCTGCCAGAAGTTTTGATTCCATGTTTCTTTGTCCTTTCCAGAGAGGAAAGGAAGCACTTTCTGGATTCTTTTCTGGGATTCAGCATTGCTCAGTGGCCTGAATTAAGTCACAGGGATTCAGCATTGCTCAATGGCCTGAATTAAGTCACATGACCATCCTTGACTCAATGACTGTGGGCATGGGACAGGCTGTCAGATTGTCTTGAACCAGTCCAGGTCCACCTCTAGAGCTGGTAGTGAGGGTCAGTCTCACTTTAACCACAAACAAGTCTGTACCAAACAGGGTGGGATGAATCTCCCCTCAGGAAAGTGATCTTGAGGGCAGTGACCAATGTAAACCCACTTCATCCTGTTTGTAACCATCCCCTCCCTGGGATGTAATTGTATAGCTATACCCTCTGTCATGTGGTTTATTATTTTAATTATTGCTTTGCTGTTTATTTAACATAGAGGCTGAGATCTGGGGATGCTTTGTGACTTAGCATCCCACTCACGCCTTTGATGTTGGGCCTGGCCATGTGACCACTTTGGCCAGTGGAACTAGTTAGGGGATGAGGTGTGAGCAGAGGCTTTAAATCTGTTTGTGTTGTTTAGATTGGCCTCTTGCCACCATGAAAAGAACATGCCCAGCCACTGGTCTCAGAACTTGAGGCATGTGGAGCAGAGCGGAACCCAACCTGTGGCCCAAAACAGAACCATTCAGCTGACCCTCAGACTATGGACAAGAAAAATTGTGGATTTAAGCCACTGAGATTTCAGGGTTGTTTGTTACACAGCATTATTGCAGCAATAGCTGACCAATGCCAATACAAAGAAGATGCTAGGTTAATTAGAGCCTTGACGTTCTGGATGTGCATATTGAGAGTGTCAGTTTCAGAGAGGATATTGCTGTATTCCACCCTACCCCAAAGTCCCTTTTGCTCTCTGGAATTTAGAAGGATGTCTGACCATCCTTTTTGTAGGGATGTATCATGCCTTTTCTTGCCAGGGGGCCTGGGAAAAAAGAGGTTTCTTTTGAGGGGGGAAGATACCAGAATATGACCCAAGAGAACAATGAGACCCCAAAGTCCCGCCCACACCAACCGAGCTCTGCTGCCTGTTCTCTGGTGATGGGTGAAGGCAGAACAGAAAACACAGAGCAGAAGAGCCAAGGAGATGTCCTGGGAGCATGTCCTCACAGCTAGCCTGGGGCAGCCACTGGTCCGGGCTGGTTTTGTCCCTAACATAGCTGCTTGGCTCTAAGTCTCCGGGTGCAGTTGGCACATTCCTAGCAAACAGCATGTAGATTAAAGTTTTGTAGTTTAATCTCCACTGGAAATGCCTTTTAGAGCATCCAGTTGGAGGTAGGAAGAGAGGAGGCTTCACAGTGTAAGTATCGACTCTAGTGTGCCTGATTTCCTAACAGTGGGCTCACCTATGCCGTAGCAGCCATCTTCACCCTGCCAGGTCAGGAAGCACTGTCACATCCAGCTTTGATGAGTCTGAGTGGAAGGAGGGGAGTTATTCCATAGGTCTGACAAGGAAAGCTGGGCTCAGAGAAGGTAAGAGCTTTGCCCTGGCAAGCAGTGATAGGTGCTGTCTTCCCCCAGGCTGTGCTACCACGGCACCTTGCTGCCCAGCAGGATGTCAGGTGTGGGGAGGTTGTCCAGCATCCTCCGTGTCCTCCCCAGGCCCAGGGCTTTGAAAAAAGGGGTCGTTGCCTTTCCTTGAGCCTTGGGATTAACCAAGATGGTACAGATACCAGCAGCCCCTCCTGCAGCCCAGGGTGGCCAGACTGGAGGGTCTTCTCTGGCCTTGGAGGTCAGGTCCAGGCCTTCATTGATGTTGGAAAATGAACTTGGACTCTGAACAAGAATGCACATCCAAACTCTTCCACTTGGTGAGTGACTTATCCCTGCAATCCTCAATTACCCAGTTTGAAATAACAGGCTTACACACTGAGCAGGATGCCTGGCCACAGTAACCATTCAACAGGGAGGAGTTACTTCATTTGTTTGTGTTCACACTTGCCAAGAAGACAGTGTAGTTAAGACCTTGAACTCTGGATTTGGATTTCCTGGGTTAAAATCCTAGAACTACCTTTTACTAGAGGGCAGTTCCCCAGAATGTCATGTAACCTCTCTGAGCCTTAGTTTTCTCGTCTGTGAAATGAAGATCAGAATGACAAGGGCTGTGTGAGGGTTCAGTCTGTTACTTCACGGGTCTGATGAGCCATAGCATGTTTCCATTGAAGTCCCGTGTTCAGCATGGCTATGGTGAGTGCTCCATGCATGCGTATCGTCATACGTCATTTACCACTTCTGCCATTGCCACCCTGTTGGCACAGAAGCCTGGGATGACCTTGCCATGACCCCTGGCCTCCTTCTGCTCCTCACTTCCCTCTCACAACTCCCGGGTGAGGCTCTGGCCCTAGATGGGAGCAGGCTGAGGAGTGTGAAACCAGCACTGGAAGGATAGAAGAGGAGTTCACAAGATAGCTGAGGACAGTTGGGGGTGACCCAAAGTCCTTCCCTGCCCACAGCCAGGGCCCCGCAGCTGCTGGTCAATACTTCATCGACTCTGCAATCGCTTCATATCTCCATATCTCTAACTTTCAGGGGAGTCTCTGCTGCACAGTGAGGCGTTCCCATGGCAACCTCCTGGTGACACAAAGCAGCTCTTCCTCCCAGAATGGGCAGCCTTCTTCCTCGTCTCCTGGAGAAGCCACAGCATTGGTGCACCAGAGCTGTCAGCACCCTGGACAGAGGACTACAGTTTGGCTAGCAGCCCCCTCTCTTAACTCACTTAGTCGTCGGGCTGCCTCTGGAGGATGCAGCTGGAGGATTCTGACATACAGTCATCCCTCAATATCCGTGGGGATTGGTTCGAGAACCCCAGTGGATACCAAAATCTGCAGAGCTCAAGTTCCTTATATAAAAGGGTGCTGTGTAGTCCATCCTGTCTATGGATCCAACCCATCCATGGATCCAACCCATCGGATTCGTAATTGCTTGAATCCAAGGATGCGGAACCTGTGGATACAAAGAGCCTCCAATATCCAGAAATGCACCAAGTGTGGCTGGAGACACAGCTATGGAGAAGACAGAGTCCTGCCCTCAGGGACTAGAATTCTAATTGTCACCTATTTAAGAAAAAGGAAAAAGAGCAAGACAATTTCAGCCAGTGTTAAGTGCTGTGAAGGGAATGAAACAGGGCCATATGGCAGAGAGACTGAGCGGAGTGGCGGGAAAGGCCCTTCAGGAGATGCTGTCTGTGCTAAGCCCTGAATGCAGAGGGTAACCCAGCAACCACAAGACCCTGCGGGGAGTGTGTCCAGGTAGTGACTGCAAAGGTCCTGAGGCAGGAGTGAGCTTGAGTGTTTGAACAGGTAGAGGCTGAAGGCACTGGAGTGTGGTGGGCAAGGTGAGTAGAGGGCTTTGTCGAGGATGGCTTTGTGAGCTGGGGTCAGGAGTTGGGATTTTATTTTAACTTTAATGGGCAACCATTTGGAGGGTTTTAAGCTGGGTAGGGACAGGATCTGATGCAAGTTTATAAAGATACTTTGGATTGCTTTGGGCTCCTTACTTTCTAGAGTTCCCCTGCCTAGGAAGCCCCACAGTTATTGAGCAAACCGTGAGTTTGGCTGCAGCTTCCTGGAGCTGGTCTTCCTCTTACCCCTGTAGGCTCAGACTGTCTTCCCAGGTACCTAGGGGTATTATCCTCACCCAGTCTCACCACTGTTGCCACCACCCTCCTCTCCATGCCTTTGATATTTCTGGTTGCTGATAGCAAAGACCTCACCCCCAGGCCCAGTCAATCATATCCCACCCCACTCCCAAAGCCATTGAGATATATCCCTGATGAATGGGCAGCCTCAGATCCATGAATCCTTCAGCCAGCCCAGGTCTGAGCGCTCAATTTCTCATAACTCTGTGTTAAGGATGCAAAGTGACACCTGAGACAGCTGGATAAAGGATGAAATAAGGGGCCTGATAAGTGGGATGGATGGCTGTCCTTGCCTAGCCTGGGCTGGGGGAAAGGTAGAAGAGGAGCCAGGGTGAGTTATTACCTCTGCCAGAGAGTCTGGGGCTCAGGCTGGCTCCAGCCCACATGGCATCAGGCTTCCACTGACCCCTGGCCCCTTCAGGAATCTCAGTTTCAAGGACCCAGAGAGACGCCTGCCTTCTGGTGGTCTGAGAAATTGGGAGAAACAAGATACTTTCCTGGAGGCTACAAGGTGCAAACTGGGAGAATGGAGCACCACATGCTAGCATAGGTCTCGGGGGTGGGGGCTGGATAACATGAACTGGGAGCCCCACCTAGAGTCCTGTTGAAGGTAGACAGGATTCTTTTTACTCATGACAGACAGAAAACTGACCAAACTGGCTTAAGCCTGAAGGGACTTCACTGGCTCATGTAGTTGAATAGTTCATGGGTAGTTCCCTCTGCAGGTGTGGTTTGATGCAAGAACCCAACCGTGTACTCCTATATTTTGGATCTGCCTTGAAATAGGCTCCATTCTCTCAAGCAGGCTCTCCCCTCATAGTTGCAAGATGACCATCCAGAAGTTTCCAAGGCCACCTGCTTGTTTATTTTAGTGGGAAAGAGTCCCAGAATTGAATCTCGTTGGCTCTGGGGTCATGTGCTCCTTTATTAATTAACCTGTCATAGTGCAAAGAGAAATGCTGGTTGGCTAAGTTAACCTGGGCTTATCCTTGAAGCTGAATGTGGAGCAAGTCTACCTAAATGCATGGCTGGGAAATTTGGGATTCTCTGAGGAAGGTGGAAGGGAGGAAATGAATGCTGCAGAAGCAACAGACCACTTGATCTCATTTCTTACCATTCTTCAATATATATCCTCATGTGTGTGCCAAGTCGCTTCAGTCGTGTCTGACTCTTTGTGACCCTATGGACTGTAGTTTGTCAGGCTCCTCTGTCCATGGGATTCTCCAGGCAAGAATACAGGAGTGGGTTGCCATGTCCTCCTCCAGGGGATCTTCCCAACCCAGGGATCAAACCAGCGTCTCTTATGTCTCCTGCATTGTCATATGAGTTCTTTACCACTGAGCCACCTGGAAGCCCATACATACCCCGTCTCTCCCTAGTTATTGATCCAAAACTATTCATGCTATCTCCAGCTCTATCTCTCCATATAAAACCTTCTGTATCAGTCAGGACTCTGGTCGCAAGTGACAGAAACCCAATTAAAATTGGCAGGAACCAAAAGGGAATTGTCTCACATAATTGTAAAGTGTACTG
>NW_011494810.1:3214439-3226461 GCF_000754665.1 Bison bison bison | reverse complement strand
ACTGATAGCGCTGCTGGCATTAGGCCCGGGAGGTTCCCGGACTCTGTCATCGGTATTTGGTCTCTCCATCTTTCCCCTCTTTCTCTGCAACTCCTTCAGAGGACTGCCCCTCCTGTAACCCTTATTACCGGGTGTGGCAGAATGGACTCAACAATCCAGGCCCTCATCCCATTGGTTTGCCGGTGTTCGCCAAAGTCCCAAGGCGATTCTCATTGGTCTATCCCTGACTAATCACTGAGGTGGGGCGGTGCGGCCCCAGTCGACTGGCCAGGCCAGGTTCCCTGCGTCCCCCGCAGCTGGGGTAGGGAAGTCTCACCTGAGCCGCAGGGCCTGATGGAAAGTCGGAGTGCTGTTTTCAGAAGAGAAGTCCTGGGAAGCTGGTTAGACAAGACAATAGCCTGCAGCGACCCTGCAGTGTCTTTGCCGGCACTGCATTACTTCGCATTGTTTTCCAGAAAACCCACGTCTTCGTCTGGAGAACTCCAGGATAGAAATCACATCTTCCCCTCTGCGGTAGTAGGTGCTTAATAAACCCTATAGAACAAACATGGAGTGCAGCTTGAAATTTTGATGTTGCGATCAGAGCTGCTGTGGCTGGAACAGCTGCCTATGTCATTGCTTCACAAATATCATTTTCAGGAATTACATTTAAACAGCAAGATGGGGTGAGGCGATGGAGGCCCAGAGATGTGGGGCGATTTTCCCAGGCCACACAGCTGGGATCCTTGTCCCTGTTTGGCTTTACCTCTGTCCCTGCGGGCCTCCCCTGCAGCGCCTCCCACCCCACTGCACACGGAAGCTCTAGAGGCCTGCAAATATCAGGCTCCTTCCCTTTGGTATGGTCTCTTTCCTCACCCGCTTTCCTTAGTGTATGGAATAAACCCCAGTTGGCACTTGGGCTTGTTCTGGGGAAAAGGGACAGAGTCTGTGCCCCCTCCTCTGCGTGTACCAACAACCCACCCCACCCCTCCCCCAGTGCTGCAAAGAGGGCTCGGTTTCCTTGCTGTCAAGATCTTCACATTTGCTATTCGCTTTGCCTGGAACGCTCTTCCTGCAGGTCTCTCAGCTTCTCTGAGAGGCCTTCCTTAAGTAGCTCCCACCATAAATATCACTGTGTTACAGCACTATACTTACAATCCAAAATATTCCTATGTATTCACTAGCTTCATATTATTGTCTCATCCCACGAAAGTGGTAAGGTCCAGGGCAGTTAGGCACCTTGTCCATCTTGTCCTGGTATGCAGGGCCCCCCAGGGCCTAGAACAGTCTCCAGCACATAGCAAGTGTTCAGGAAATACTTGGATGATGAAAAGAGAATGGCCTCACAGAGTTCCAGTTTGATTTCTGAGTTCATCAAGCCCTTCTCCCATGGGTCTGCCTTCTGGGCTGGGACCTCTGCTTGGTGATCTGACTTGTCTGATCATGCAAGGAGGCAGGGAGGCAGGTACTAGCCCAGTGCCCACCAGCCTGCCAGCCCAATGTCCACCAGCCTGTGAGCTGAGCTGTTGGAATACCAACCAGGTAGGAGGCTTATTTTTTGTTGTTGTTTTTTACAAACAGTGCTGACCCGCATGCTGAGGGAGGCCCTGTGTACTGACTTGCGGGAGAAACGCCCCTGTGGGTCCCTAAGAGGTCACTGTGTGTCCCTCCCTGGGTTGCACAAGGCTCATGTAGCCTGTGAGGTGGCCTCTGATGGGTTTGGTAGTAGCCACACACTGTGCTGCCCTCCACGTGGTCTCTACAGCAGAAGAGGGGATGGGGTTAGGTGCTTGGCACCCACATCTCCAGCATCCATCCTGGCTCTGGGGACTCTCGAGGGAGAAAATGAAGCACTGGATCTCTCATTACTTACTCCTCAGCCCCCACCTGTGTCCCCACTCCTGCTGCTGCGGCTTTTCTTGGGCCCCCCCAGACTTTCTTTCAGCTGTCACCATTTTGTCATCTCCTTTTTTTAGGAATAGCAGACTCTCCTCCATCCCTCTCTGCCATCTAGACTGGAGGAAAGAAATGATCAGGCAACTCTTCTAGACACAGGATCAAACCTGCAAACTCCTGAGAGGTGGGCCAGTTCCTGGCCTTTCCCCAGAGAAGTAGATCCAGAGCGTTTACATCAGACCAGGTAGAAAAGGGGAGAGGCCAGGAGAAAGGGGAGAGGTTGGCAGTGTTTTAGGAAGTCCCTCAAAGCCACTGCATGCCACTGTCCAGTGTCACCTCTGGTGTCTTGCGCTCTAGCTCACTGGCCTCATGGCTCTGCTCTCCCTCAGATAGGCCTCTTCCTGGCACCCCAGGCTCATGGCTTCTTATCACTCAGCTCTTAGCTCACACTCCACTCAAGTGTGCATCAGATGACGGGAAGGCTGTTGAGCCCACATCACTGATGCCCCCCAAGAGGTCCTGATCCAGCAGGTCTTGGGGAGCGGGTGCAGGAATTTGCATTAGTAGCTCAGTTGGTGAAGAATTTGCCTGCAATGCAGGAGACCCCAGTTCAATATCTGGATCAGGAAGTTCCCCTCAAGAAGGTATAGGCAACCCATTCCAGTATTCCTGGGCCTTCCTGGTGGCTTAGATGGTAAAGAATCTTCCTGCAATGTGGGAGACCTGGGTTCGATCCCTGGGTTGGGAAGATCCCCTGGAGGTGAGCATGGCAACCCACTCCAGTATTCTTGTTTGGAGAATCCCCATGGACAGAGGAGCCTGGCAGGCTACAGTCCATGGGTCACAAAGAGCCAGACATGACTGAGCAACTAAGCACAGCACACAGCAAATTCTCAGGGAAGTAGAAGCTCCTGGCCCAGATGGCCTTTGACTCAGTGAGGCCTGCTCTAACCCCGCCTGTTAAAGTCACCTGATGCCTGTCTCCCTGTTTTTCTCCATGACAACCCTCTGCTGAGCTTTCTTTTTTTTTTTCCACAGCAGTTATCTGTAATTTTCTTTGGGTTTTTGTTTGCTTGCTTGTTGTGTCTTTCCACTGTAGTAGCAGGCGAAACTCCGAAAAGTCAGGGATGTGGTGTCTTCCATCTCCTGAGAACTTGCAGCACTGAGAACAGTGCCAGGCACATAGTAGGAGCTTGAGCAATCCATGTTGATAAATGAACAGTGAGCTTTCTGAGCTGTCAAGGGCTCCCCTCATCCTTTGGAGAAATGTCTCAGGAAATCTGCCTGAATTCAAAACGACTGTGGAGTGGTTTCGGTGATAAAAATTCTAGAGTTGAATGAAGGTTCCTTGCCCTCGGGCACATGCCCCACTAATGAGCCAAAGGAGGCTGTTTTCAAGCAGCCAAATGTTGCTTTTTCACCAGCCAGTCTATAATTGTGCTTCTGACACCTCCTTAGACAACACGGAAGATGTAGGCCAAATTATTATTATTGTTGTTGTTGTTATCTAATATTTATTATACACATTGTGTAGGATGAGCCATTTCACTCCTGATTTCTAATCAGTTTCCTGTTCCCTGAAGACAGTCTTGTGAGCAGCCTGTAAAAACCCACAGTGAGCTGGAGCCTTCCAGCACAACTGTTGCGAGGCTGAGATTCAAGGTGGTTTCCAGGCCCTGTTTGAGCAGTGGAGAGCCCTTGAAGGCCTGGGAATGGTGTGGAGGCTGAGAGCACCCATGTGCTGTTTTAAAAGCTCTCATCAAATGTTAAAGTGTGGAAGGATTGAACTTTAAGAGCATTTCCTAAGTGATTTCCAACTCTCCCTATTTTACAAATGCCTCTGCTCTAATGTCTTCTTTAAAACCTAGCAGCAAATCCCTCTTTAAAACCTCCCAGCAGTCAATCCTAAAGGAAATCAACCCTAAATATTCATTGGAATGATGCCGGAGCTGAAGCTCCAATACTTTGGCCACCTGACGTTGGAAAAGACCCTGATGCTGGGAAAGGTTGAAGGCAGGAAGGGAAGGGGACGACAGAGGGTGAGATGGTTGGATGGCATCACCGACTCAATGGCTATAAGTTTGAGCAAGCTCTGAGAGATAGTGAAGGACAGGGAAGCCTGATGTGCTGCAGTCCATGGGGTCGCAAAGAGTCGGACACGACTGAGTGACTGAACAACAACAAAACAAGTCCCCCCCTACAGCCTGTAGACAGAGGTGGGACCCCAAACCATGCTGGAAGCCAGGGCACCTGTGTGTGCCTTCCAGCTGGGAGTGGTGAGGTTGGAGTGGGGAGGTGTGAGGGTTCAGAGCAGGAAGCTGCAGCCCAGCAGGGTGCCCCACCCTCTCACCCTGTGGACAGCCACCACTCCCCACCCCCACCCAGGAGAGATGGGGAGTGGCCTGGGGTCTGGGAGAGCTTTGGCAGGAAAGACACATTTGCTGCCTAATAGGCACTGGTTGGGTGGTAATGAGCATTCTTGTTAATTTGGAGGAAGGGTTTAGCACCAGGAGGCGCCTGGGAAAACATCTTCTGAATAGGGAGAGCAGGCAGACCCCCACCCCCGCCCCCAGGCAGATGCTCCGGGAACCCTTCTCCAGCAAGGGCTTTTGGATCTGTCTACACAGGGAGGAACCCTCTGCACTGGGAGGGAGTGAGAACTTTGGTTGCTGCCTCCTTTGGAAGGAAGGTGGGGAGGCAGATACCAGCCCAGTGTCAAGAGCTAAAAAAGGGAGGGAAGCACAAAGCACTGGGTATCCAACCCCCCCCAACAGCGGGTGGGCTTGAGGCCCGACTGGTATGGCGGACCCAATAATTCAGCCTGTGGGTCAGGCCCAGCCACCTAGCCAGCAGGACACCACCTCCGGGTCTCATCATCTCCTTTGGCTGCAGGGACTAAAAGGGACAACAGGCAGGCAATGCTGCACCCATCTGTTCATCCGTTCAGGTATGTGTGAAGCACCTACTATGTGCTAGGTGTCACTTGGGCGCTGGTGGACACATAGGCTGTGGTCCCTATTCAGGTTTCAGTGGGGAAGGAGGAAGACAACAGCAGGTAAGCAAATGCTCACATCAGGTAACCGCAGTCTAGAATATAAAACGCAGAGATGTGATGGAGAACGCCCCGGGCCGCAGAAGTAGGTGACACTTCAGCTGTGACCTGAGAGATGGAGAGAATCTGAGAAAAGAGCAAGCCCTAGACGGAATGGCAGGGACAAAGGCCCCCAGGTGGGAACCAGGGTAGAACATCGGTGGGGGAGGGGAGGGATGGAAAGAAGGGAAATGACTGAAGCTGGGAGGGAGCAAGGGTGTGAGGGAAAGGACACTGCTGCCCTGCAAAGGAGTTTGCGTTTCATTCCAAGTGTGCGGGGTGGTCACCAGAGAGCTTCAGACGGAGAGTTCCAGGTTCTGATTTACATTATTAAAAAAAAAAAAAAAACCTCACAGGATGCTTTTGGGAATGGAGATAATGGGTAGGAAGTGACCAAAAACTCTGGAGGCTATAGTGAGAGAGGACGGGGCTGAATGGGGAGGGAGTGGCCTTGGGCAGATCTGGGATTGATCTGGGGGTGGAGCCAGCAGCATCTGCTGAGGGATTGCGTGTGGGAGGGGGCTCCGGAGAAGGGTGGATATGAAATCTGATCCAGTCCTGGGGCCAGGAGATACACGGGTGGGAAGGCAGGGAGCTCTGTTGGACTCCTGATTCAGGGGAGGGGCCCTTTTAACAAGCTGACCCCAAAGTGATGCTGACGTAGCTCTGGGCTCTCAGATACCAACTCCAGAGGCTGAATTCTGTGTGTATAAAACACATAGCCTGGTGGGCGTGGGGGTCCTGTTGCCTGGTAAGAGATCAGGATACAAAAGCTTAAAGAGAAAATCATTTGTCAGTTCACTCATTACTTCACTCTCCCCCTGAAGCCATGGGCCCCTGAGTCCCCTCCCTCAGCAAGAATTGGGGTGCCCTTTCTGAGGAGCCCTTTTCTCCCCAAAGGTTCCTTCTCACATTCTGAGATTCAGGGGTAGTAGGAATCTATGCTTCCCAGGTGGCGCTAGTGATAAAGAACCTGCTGCCAATGCAGGAGACATAAGAGATACTGCTTCAATCTCTGGGTCAGGAAGATCCCTTGGAGGAGGGCATGGCAACCCACTCCAGTATTCTTGCTTGGAGAATCCCATGGACAGAGGAGCTTGGCAGGCTGCAGTTCATAGGGCTGCACAGTTAGACACACCACACAGCAGCAATCTTTGAGGGATCTGCTGCCCAAGTGTGAATGGGAAACATGGGCAGGCAAGAGGCCAACACCTCCAAACCATCAGTGATTCCAGGGGTCCTGTGCAAGAAAGGATTCTTAGGAATCAAGGTGAGCTGAAAGATAGCAGCCTGCACTCTCAAGGGTTCATTTTCTCACATAAAATAGCCTGGAGTTTGGCAGTGTTGGTAATTTGAGGTCTTTTACTGGGGGCCAGTCAGATTTCTTAGAGAAACGCTTCCAGTCTCCTGCCTGGAGGAGGGGTCTGGCTTCATGGCTTCTGGAGCTGAGTAAGGAAAGGGAGCCGGGTGGAGGTTGCAGCATTCTGTATTGCATTTTCAGTATAGTATCTAAGCTCTTAGCTGTGCCTTGCTTCCTCCAGGCCAGAGAAAAAACCTGGGCTTTTGCTGGGGAGACAAGGGGTGGTTACCCAACAGCTTGGACTGAGCTGAGGATCCACATTCCCGCAAATATGCAAAAGCTTTTGCTTGGCTCACTCTTGTTTTAACTCTCACTCTGTTGGGTCACAGAAAAAGCAAGAGAGTTAAAAAAAAAAATCTACTTCTGCTTTGTTGACTATGCTAAAGTCTTTGATTGAGTGGATCACAACAAACTGGAAAATTCTTAGAGTTGGTAATACCAGACCACCTTGCCTGTCTCCTGAGAAACCTATATGTAGGTCAAAAATCAACAGTTAGAACCAGACATGGAAAAACTGGTTCAAAATTGGGAAAGGCGTATGTCAAGGCTGTATATTGTCACCCTGTTTATTTAACTTACATGCAGAGTGCATCATGTGAAATGCTGGGCTGGATGAATCACAAGTAGGCATCAAGATTGCTGGGAGAAATATCAATAATCTCAGATAGGCAGAAGATACCACCCTAATGGCAGAAAGTGAAGAGGAACTAAAGAGCCTCTTGGTGAAGGTGAAAGAAGAGAGTGAAAAAGCTGGCTTAAAACTCAACATTCAAAAAACTAAGATACGGCACTTAGTCCCATCACGTCATGGAAAGTAGATGGGGAAAAGTAGAAACAGTGGCAGATTTTATTTTCTTGGGCTCCAAAATCACTGTAGACAGTGACTGAGTGCAGTCATGAATTTAAAAGACCCTTGCTCCTTGGAAGACAAGCTATGACAAACCAAGACAGGGTATTAAAAAGCAAAGACATACTTTGCTGACAAAGGTCCCCATAGTCAAAGCTATGGTTTTTCCAGTAGTCATGTATGGATGTGAGAGTTGGACCATAAAGAAGGCTGAATACCAAAGAATTGATGCTTTTGAACTGTGCCGTTGGAGAAGACTCTTGAGAGTCCCTTGGACTGCAAGGAGATCAAAGTAGTCAGTCCTAAATGAAATTGACCCTGAATATTCATTGGAAGGACTGATGCTGAAGCTGAAGCTCCAATACTTTGGCCACCTGATTCGAACATCCAACTCATTGGAGAAGACCTTGATTCTGGGAAAGATCAAGGGCAGGAGGAGAAGAGGATGAGATGGTTGGATGGCATCATTGACTGAGTGGATATGAGTTTGAGCCAATTCTGGGAGATGGTGAATGACAGGGAAGCCTGGCGAGCTGCAGTCCATGGGGTTGCAAAGAGTCAGACACAACTGAGCGACCAAAAAAGCAACAACAACATCCCCTCTCCTGGGGCTGCATGCTCCCGAGGCTTTGATGGCTCTGGGATGAGAACAGATTTGAGTGTCCTCTAGAGAAGCCAGCAGCCTGGTGTTATGTCTACCTGGGACCTCGAGGTCAGGATTACTCCTCCCTGTTTCCAGCTTCCAAAATCTTGTTGCAAAATCCATTATCCTTCCTATGAAGTTGTTGTCTTTTAATGGGGGCTGGAAAGGAGCACAGTTAGTGTGAGTGTTCAGTCTTTCATCTTGTCCCTTCGTCTTACAAATGAGGGGATTTGGGTGAGAGTTCAGGGCTTCCTAGCTGCCCATCTGAACATCGTCCTGTGTTGATGGAGATCCTCACTTTATAAGGTTAACTTTGCATCGTAGAAACTGAAAACGTCAGACACACACTTTCCTGTAGTCTCTGGCAGGTAGGTAGGCTATGAGTCTATGCCCCAAACCTACCAGTAAGATGCTTCTCACTGGAGACCTGGTTCAGGAGGTAAGAGCCAAGAAGCAAGATCAGGGGAGAAACTTCTGGATGAGGTAGCAGCAGGGGCTGTGCTATGTCCCTACCAGCTGTGGTGGCCATGGTCAGGGTGCTGGCAACAGTGTCATCACTGGCCAGATTCTTGGCAGGATTTCAAGCACAATCAGCAAAGAACTGGAGTGATACCCACGGCCGGTTATTGGTAGGCTTGGGGTCAGGGCAGAAGTGTCTAATGTGGCACCGCATCCTCCCCATGCTGTCAGGTCCTACTCAGCCCTTTGAAACTGCATCTGAAACCTCCCCAAAACGGGCTTTCCCCACCTGCAAACTTTTTACAGCCTTGGTATGGCTCTGCTTCTCCGACCTCTTCGCCTCTTCCCAATCCTTGACCCTTGACCTCCTGTCTCTTATTCAAACGCAGGCCCCACTCTGTGGCTGTCAGCAATCTTCTCAGCCAAATTCACACTGTCTGACTGCATATCTTCACCTGCTCTGCCCGTGTTTGCCCTCCCCTGTTTCAGCCCAGTCCTTGCTTCCTGACACCTATAGAGCAGTGCTCCAGCCCTGGACATCATTACTTAAATATTAAAAAAACCCAAACCATTTACTAGTTCATGTGTTTATAACTTGTTCTTCCCACTAGAAAGAAGAACTCATCCCTTCACTGCAGAGCACAGGGCCAGGCAATGTGCAAAATGTTCAATAAATATTTTCCTACTTCCCCACTCTATTGAGGAAATAAAGTACTTATGAACTCATGTATGATTTACAGACACGAATGTTGGGAGCAAAAATTATTCTCCCTTATCTGAGCTGCGTTTTCTACTAGCTTTTATTGTAAAAACAATATAACATGAAAGAGACTTTGGGAAAAAAAGAAGGAGAAAAATCACCCACAATTCTCCTTGGTGTAACTGTTTTTGTTTTTTGCAAATGCATTGCCTTCAAGCCTTTTCCTTTAAGTGTCCACATGTTTATATAGCTCCAATCCTAGTGCTCACTGCCGTTAAAATTCCAGCTCAAAGACCACTTCCCAGGGCAGCTTCCTTGGACCCCAAGAAACTCCCTCCCACTATGTCGCTGCATTTCTCACCCCCTGAGTGTCATGATTTGTTTTCACATCATCGCCGGGGACCAAACTTTCTGGGGGCAGGAGTTGCATCCCCTGAGTGTCTGTGGCCCAAGCACAGGGCAGGGCGCGTGCCAGACGCTTCTCGTGGTCTCACTCTCGCATTCTGTGCTGTCACTGTGCATTGGAACAGACGCCTTGTCCCTTGTCGCTCAGTAGTTTTCATAACGATCATTTTTAACGGCTCCAGAATATTTCATCAAGTGGATGTTTCATAATTTAGTTAACCAGTCCCCTACTGGGGAACATTTGGGTTGTTTCCATTTCTTTTTCTATCACAAATAATGCTGCAACCACTGTTCTTGTGCAATATAGTTTATTTCTTCTTTTGAGAAAATTTACAGAATCCTTGAATCAAGCAGATAGCCAGCTTTCTAAGTCCATTGCAGCCTGGCAACAACTGACTCACCTGGACCCATCTCGTGGCGGGGACACAGGTACCCTCATAGTCTTGTCTTCCTTCAGCTTAAATGCTCCCTATGATCCTGTGAACCTGTCTTCCTTGCTTTGCTGAGAGATCATGGATTGAGCTGCCCTGGTGGCTCAGACGGTAAAAGCGTCTGCCTGCAATGTAGGAGGCCCAGGTTCGATCCCTGGGTTGGGAAGATCCCCTGGAGAAGGAAATGACAACAATTTTCTAGTACTCTTGCCTAGAAAATTCCATGGGTGGAGGAGCCTGGTGGGCTACAGTCCATGGGGTACCAAAGAGTTGGACACGACTGAGCGAATTCAGTTTCTTTCTTTTCAAATGTTTATCAAACTAGTACTTATCTTAGCTTTCTGGAGCCTTGTACAAAACCTGGTATGCCTTAGGGTTTTTTTTTTCCCCCATCCCTCTTTCAGTGTATTTTCAGTGGTACTGATGCTGTTTTTGGTCCCAGGGATTGGCCTGGGCTTCAGGCTTGACCAGTCAAAGCACTGTATATCTGCTTTCACTGATTGGCTCAGGGAAAGTCTCATGACTTAGGGCCAATGAATTGCAACCCTGGGAATTTGGGGAGAGAAGCCTCTTTCTCTGGCTGAACTTGGCACTTCTGTAAGATGCGTTGATGATGTCATATCGTTGATATAGTATAGACCACAAGGTGATATTGATGGGGGCACACTGGAGCTGCCTGCAGCCATTTTACTGTTGTACAAGGAAGACCCACCTACGCAAGGACAGCAAGACTAAGAGAGGCGGAGGGAGCGTTTCTTTACTCATTCCTTCTACGCTGTATGCCAGGCCTGATCCTGGCTCTAAGGAAAGAACCGTGAACAGGACAAGGTCCCTGTTCTCATGGAGCTCATGTGTGTTTTAGTGGGAGCAGCAGTCTCTACAACAAATAAGCATATAAGTAAGCAGGTGAATAAACAGGATAATTGTGGAAATGGCAAGTGCTTCGAAGGGTGAGAGTGAGTGGCTGGAGGAGGATAGCTGCTTTTACCGGCCTGCAGGGGGTCTCTCTGAGGAGCTGACACTGGAGCAGGAACCTGAATGATGGAAGGAGATTGCATTCCAGGTGGAAGTAGCCACCTGAAGTCCCTGCAAGAGGTGGGACAGGGCATAGGGCACAAGTATTCTGTTTTGTTAAAAAAATCTTTTTGTAATTGTGATGAAATACACATAACATACCCGGAGAAGGGCATGGCAACCCACTCCAGTATTCTTGCCTGGAGAATCCCCATGGACAGAAGAGCCTGGCAGGGTATAGTCCATAGGGTGGCAAAGAGTTGGACACAACTGAACAACTTAGCACACACACATTCACACATAACATAAAATTTACCACCTTAACCATTTTAATGTGTACAGCTGAGCAAAGGCACGGCTTTAGAAGACATTTTTGAACCTCTGGATTCAGCAGTAACTGAAGTCATTACTTCATTACTCCCTGACTTTTCAGTCGTGGAGCCAATAGTTGCCCCATCTAGACCAAGTTTGAGCTGGATTCTCTGCCACTGGCTCCCAGAGACCCAGTACAACCAGTGTTGTTGAGTGAGCAAATACATAAGCAAATGAATAGAAGCCGGAAGTCTTCAGAAACATACGTTACCCCTAGCAACCCATCAGCAGCCCTGGTCTCTGGCAGCTTCGTCAGTGCCAGGTATTATCATCAACAACTTTCAAGTCTAGAATATGAGACATGGGGAGGGAACAAGCCTTGCCTCTCTTCCTGCAAGTTCTCAGCACTCATCCATGCACAGCTGGGCTGAGGCCCGCTTTGTTCTCTGCTCTGATGGCAGGTTGTGACATTTCCACCTGGAGGTGTCTTGCTTACTGCTCTTGGGACGTTTTTATTTTTTTATTTAAAGAGAATTTCCATGGCAGTCTGTGCCACCAAGGGCCGTCGGGAGCCCCTGGCAATATGATTCCGTCTGAAGAACAAAGAGGCAAATTTGCTGAAGATCAAATGCAAAAGCATCGTGAGAGGAGAGGGCTGGGAGTTACAGATGAAAACGGTGCCGGTTCCAGCCCAGATCTGAGAGCTATGAATAATGGAGGATCCACACACAGCCTGGGGTGCGTGGCTGTTGGGGGTGTGAAAGGAGATGGGGATCCCCCATCCTGGCTGAAGACATTTTGCTAGGAAGAAGTCAGGCCAGGCACAGCCCTCCAGGCAGGGTCAGTACATATGAAAAGCAAAGCAGAGGGAAGGATGATGGAGCC
>NW_011494810.1:3194600-3214339 GCF_000754665.1 Bison bison bison | reverse complement strand
GATGGAGTCCAGGGGTGGGAGAGCTGAAGCACCTGCAGTTGCAGGGATAGAGTGTTGCCGCCTGGCGACCTGTGTGTGATGGGAGCTCAGGCATAGGAAAACACAGTCCCATGTGCCCCGGCGGGGGCAGGTATCCCTGGGGACTTGGAGACGTGTGGAGAACAGAGAACTCTCCTGCTGGATCCTACTAGCGCCTCTTCTGTCAGATTCCGGAAGGCACCTGCAACCTCCTCTGGGGGTGTGCCCTCTGTGGCCCTCCTCCTGAGTCTGCCTGTCTGGGAACCTACTCTGTGCTCCATCACCCTCTGCTTATTCCCTTTGATGCTTCAGGCCCAGCTCAGTGCCTCTCTCTATGCATACTGTGTGCTAAGTTGCTTCACTGTGTGTCCAACTCTTTGCAACCCTAGGGACTGTAGGCTCATCTGTCCATGCGATTCTCCAGGCAAGAATACTGGAGTGGGTTCCCATGCCCTCCTCCAGGGGATCTTCCCCACCTGGGGATTGAACTGGCATCTCCTATGTATCCTGCATTGGCAGATGGGTTCTTTACCACTAGCGCTGCCTGGGAAGCCCCCTCTCTCTAAGCAGTCTTGCCCTACTCTCAAGCCCAATCCTGAGACTCAATCCACCCTCCTCAAGGTCCTTCCAGCCTCCCCACCACACCACCTGACCCAGGCCCTCTTCCCCCACTCTCCCCCCTCCTGGAGCTTGCAGACCTCTGCGTTGGCCTCAGATACTTCCCTCTGTGCAGCTCTGACACATCTTGTCCCTTGGTCTTGCCCCGTGCAGCACTGTGACTCTGGGGACATGGTCTGTCCTTCTGTGAGTACATGCTCATCATTCTTTTTGGCCACCCTGTACCAGAACTCTCTTTCTGACTATAGAGTGATCTTCCCTTCATCTAAGCTGAGATGCCAGACATTCACCCTCTAGGCCTTCTGTAACAGGAAGATTGCCCATCAGTCAAATGCGCTCCAGCTAGTCGGGGTCACAAAGCATCAGGGACCACCCAGCTTCCCAGAATCTGTCTGTGAAGGGGAAATGGAGCGCTGGCTGCAGGAGCAGCCTCATCTGGCTTCCAGAGACAGCAGGGACAGGACTCAGGGCCCAGCTGGGCAGGTTGTGATGTCAAAGACAAGGGAAAGGGCAATGGTGTCCTTGTGACTTCTTCCTGAATGACCAGCCTCTTAGCATGATGCCGGGGCCTCCTCGAGGATCTCTGGGGTCCAAATATCCTTTAATAAAGACGCTTTCTGTTTACATCAGCCAAAATATGTTGCTATTACCTTGAATCACACTCCATTTGTATTAAAAGACCCTGATTTGTCCATCACTTTTTTCAATTTCTAGTTTTTTTTTCTTTATTCTAGTATCCCTTAAAAAATACATACTTATTGGGAGTTCTCTGGCAGTTCTGTGGTTAAGACTCCGAGCTTCCACTGCAGGGGGTGTGTGGATTCGATCCCTTGTTAGGGGAGTAAGACCCTGCATACTGCAAAGTGCAGCCAAAAAAAGTAGAATAAAGAAACTATTACAAATACAACTAATTAAATTTAAAAAATAAATCGATGTAAAACAAGATATTAAGTAAATGAAAAGGTCTTTCAAATTAAGACTTAGAAATCCATAAGCCACAGAAGTTTTGATGATATCATAATTACAATCCTGAATATGCATTGGAGGGACTGATGCCTAGGCTGAAGCTCCAATACTTTGGCCACCTGATTTGAAGAACTGACTCATTAGAAAACATCCTGATGCTGGGAAAGATTGAAGGCAGGAGAAGAAGGGGACAGTAGAGGATGAGATGGTTGGATGGCATCACTGACTCAATGGACGAGTTTGAGCAAACTCTGGGAGATGGTGAAGGACAGGGAAGCCTGGTATGCTGCAGTCCATGGGATCGCAGAGTCGGACATGGCTGAGCAACTGAACAACAAATAATAATAATAATAATTAAAAATGCATATATCCTTTGACCCACCAATCCTACTTTTGGGAATTTATCCTACTCCTATCCTATTCAATTAATATAGCCTAGAGATTAGAGATCTTTCCTAATTAGAACATCTTCCTCATCTTCCCCCACCTCCTTTAAAATTTTTTTTTGCAGAAGAGTGTTCCATTGTAGACAAGCTGTAGCTCATTGAGCCTAACCCCTTTTGATGGACTCTGAGTTGCTTTCCATCTTTGGCTGCTATAGTGCAGTGAATACCCTTATACATATGCTGTCTCATGTGTATAAAGTGGAACATCTGTGCAATGTATCAAGTGAGAAAACAAAAAGCAGAACAGTCTACGGGATGTGTTATGTTTTGCACAAGAAAGAGGGAAAATAAGAATATATCTTCATACGGGTTATGCTTCCATGAAGATACTCTGAAAGGATAGAAAAATGCTAATAGTAAACAGACTGTCTTTTGTGGTTGGTGGGGGAGGTGGGGAACTGGGTGGCAGGGCCAGAGGTGGGAGAGAGACTTCCCTCCACCTTTAGCCTGGCTTTGTGTTTGGAACCAGGGGCAATGTATTACCTGTTGTTAAAAAAAAAAAAACACGAACAACATAAATGAGTGTATACGTGGTACACAGACATTACCTAAATCCTGAAGATGGCCATCGGTGGTTGAATTTGGGAACTGCTCCATACTGTAGCTTTGGGCCATCGCCGATACCCAGACTACTCCTCCACCCACAGGAATCAACAGGAAGCCGAGGAGAAAAGAGAGGGGGCACCTACAGAGGCAGACCCCTGCCCCCCTGTGTGCACGTGCCTGCCTGCAGCTCGCACAACAGCCCAGAGCATCCTGTTTCTGGTTAACTTGTTTTGGGGATTGATGAGGGAACCTCTTTCTGAAACTGGACACCGTCAATACTTCCCTCCCCAGGAGAGAAGACTCCAAAGGGGCCTGCTGGGTGAGGGGAACTGTCTGATGACAGGCCACACTGGCCAGTTCCCATACTCACGTAGATGTCACTTGTTCCCCCCAGTGCAGCTTTATGAGCTGACCTGCGCATGGGAACCCAGCGGGGCAGCCCACACCTTGTCCCCGGATGCCAGGCCTTTGCAGAAGCTGAGCTGGATACACACCTTCAAGTCTCCCCTCTGCAGCGCGAATGACGGCTCAGCTTCGGGGAGACAGCCAGAGCAGGCTGCGAAGGGAGGGCCCTGTGCCCGGTTCGTCTCCAACAGCCTTTGTTCGAGAATAAACACCCCATCCCCACCCTACCTGAAAGCCGCAGCCTCTGCTGGGAAGAAAAACCGTATACAATCTCTGCTTTAGATGTACAAAAAGTCTGAAATTGCTTGGAGACTAGGGGGAGGGAGCCTGGACGAGACTGGGGGGATCCGGGCGGGTAATTGTGGGTCATCTATCTGCCTCTGTCAGCACACGTCTGCTCAGCAAGCGTTTGCAGAAAGGACTCTGTGAATTTGCTTTTTCCCCCCATCTTGCATTACTTACTCTTTTCTCAGCAGCTGTAAAACCTTTTTCCTAAAACTGCCCTCAGGCATAATGAATAGGAGACGTTGAGAGCTGGGAAGAAAGACAGGCCCGAAATGACACACCCGGCCTTTCTCAGGGTCCCTGAGAGGGTTACCCACAGGCTGCAGTGTGCTCTGAGGGGGAGTTGGAGGGCTTCCACTGGGACCCAGGGCAGTCAAGAAGGACACCCACAGCACAGAGAGGGTCCCAGTCTCTTTCTCCCCCACCCACTCAGAGCAATGGCCTCAGAAGAGAGGTCTGAGCCTCTTCCAAATGGACATTAGGGCTTAGAACCCATCAGAACTCACTCAGCCCCATGGGGGCATCCTCAGGGTATCCTCAGCACCCCTGGAGTTGGGGTCCACCTGGTCTGAAGCTAGCCCACTCCCTGAAATGAAGCAAGGGCTTGGGAACGGGAGGCTGGGGTGGTTGGTAATGCCTTGCAGCAGATGGGACACGGGGATGACCAGCCCAGCTCCTGGGGAGGCAGTAGCACCAGGGACCACTGGGCAGCCCCAAACGTGGCTTATTAGAACCAGAGCTTGGGGCCAGAGTGGGGAGGGGAGAGGCTGATCCTGGTGGGAAGGGGGGACATGGAAGCCCTGTGGGGTGATAGTTCTGCCACTCGCTCACTGAGTGGCTAGGGTCGCCCGCAGAACTAATCCAGGGAGACTTTCACCCCCAGAGCCCCTGGCTCTTCTGGTCTCAGCTTCTTACCTGCAGCATCACCATAATAAGGGGAGAGTGTGTGGCTCTCATGAATTGCGCCAGTCAGGGCTTGAACACTATCCGGAGGGGCCATCTCTTCCCAGTCAGGCCTCCCACAGGGTCATGATGTGGGGCTGTGTATAAACACCCCTGTGAGTATAAAGGTACCTGTTCTAGAAGGAGATGGAGACTTTCAGAGTCAGAAGATTCCCTAGAGACCACCCCAAAGTGGCCTGGGAGGTTAAGGGAGTCCTGGCTTGTTCCCTGAAACCACCTGCTAGAGAGAGAGTACTGAGGTGTCCCCACTCGACATGCTGGATCCTTCTGTGTGCAAGACACTCCCACCCAGTTCTGGCCTCCTCTCTGCCGAGGAGGGCAGGATGGAATGGAGGGGGCAAACCCCAGACATGGCCAGCCCACCCCAACCCTGCCTTCCTCAATGCGCCAGCCTCAGGTCTCCATCAGGGCAGGGCTTCCTGGCCCTCTGGATCTTTTCTCTCTCCCGTAATCATTCCCTAGATGTCTGACTGTTTTTTCGTCTTGCCCTCCCCACAGGGCACCTGCAGGGGCCTCGGCAGGATTCCCAAAGTGGGAGACATGCTCTCAGGGCCCAGGAACCTCATCTAAGCCATTTCCTAGCCTGTAAAATGGGCAAGAATCCATACGTGAGGGTGCCCTAGGGATCGGCATCTTATCTGACAGGGAAGGAAGGAGGTCGCAGGAGGCAGTGGCCTGGACCTCAAGTTAACAAGCCTCAGGTTCAGCCTCCAGACAGGTGATACACAGATGGAGAGACACTCTGACAGGATGGGGAAGAAAAGACACTCCCCACTCAGCGCTCTTGTCATCTTTGAGTGCTCTTTCTCTCGCGCTCCCTGGGGATGCACTGTCAGCTCAGGATCCGTCCAGAACCCGGCTTCTCCCCCTCCTCTAGGATCCCCCTCCCCCACCAAGCACCAAGTCTCAGCTGCTCCCTTCCCCCCACTGCTCTGCTCCAGCTTCTATCTCCTTTCAGGCAAGCTCCCACTTCCAGACCTCTGGCATTTCTGTTCTGTTTATCTGGAAGGTTCTCCCCACAGACCTCCCTGTGCTCACTCCCTCTCTTCCTGGATCTCTGTTCAAAAGTCATCAAAGAAGCCTCCTTGAACCTCCCTCCCTTCCCCTGGGCACAGGAAAGCAGAGGTCCTCCTCCCTGTCTCAGTACCCTCTGGGCCCTTGTCGCCACTTGACACTTTATATGCTTTTTTTTCTCTACTGCACCTTGAATGTAGGTGGCTATGGAAACAGAATCTTTAGTTTTGTTCGCTGAAGTCTCCACAGCTCTTAGAACAGTACCTGACACATAGTAGGAGCTCTGCAAACATGTGCTGGATACATGAGTATAAATGAAGGAATTATTAAAAGTAAGTATTGAAATTATCCCAGTTTCTGTAACGCTTTGGGAGCATTTCTTGCATTTTTAACATTCAAGGACTCAGAAAAGAGTGTTTACTTGAAAAGAGCGTTTATTGAGACTTCTCTTTCTGCCCTCTGAAAGCCTCCGGGGATGAGCATGGCTGTGAGTGGTTAAGGCCAGGGCTCCTGCTCACCCTCAGGAAGGGGAAAGACTGGGCTGTGGCGAGTCCCAGGGGCCAAGAATGTCCCCCTTCCAGGGATGAGGGAGTGGAGGCCCCTTGAGCCACACAGAGGAGGCGGCTCGGTCTGTTTCCCTGGGGGTCAGAGCTCTGTTGTATATAAATCCCAGTCCTGAGCATCCCAACTCAGAACTAATTATTCATAGACCATGAGGGGCATCCTCAGAAAGGGCATTTGCAGGATGAGTAGGAGCCACTAAGCCGACTGAAGGAAAGGTTGTATGAGGATGAGGTGTATGATGTATGAGGTGCAGACACAAATATATGGGCAGAGTGTATTGGGCAAATAGTCTTCCTCATGGGACATCAGGGGTTCTGTGCGAGAAGAGGGCACAGACTGGCAACACTGGATTAAACAAAGTGAAACTTGACATACAGGACTTGTCAGAGTCTTTAATACACAGTGTCCACTGTGGCTCTCTGAGATAGGCTATGGCATGCCCCATTTGCTTCATGGAGCACCCAAGAAGACCCATCTAACTTACCCCCAGGAATTACTGACAAAAGCATACGGACACTTTGCAGCTGGAGAGGAGTCTGAGGTAGGGGTGAGGCAGAAGGGGAAGGGATGCTGGAGTAAGTGAAGCTGAGGGCCATTTGTTAATTCTCTGAATGACTTGCAAAGGTGTTTGGACTCTATCCTACAGGAAACTGATACTGATGTGCAATTTGCATTTAATTTGTATCCACTTATTGACTCTAAGACAAGGCATGCAACTGGAATGCTATAGGGACTTCAGTAAAGAGATTGGCCTGGTGCCGAAGCAAACTGGAACACCTGTGTCCTTGTAAGGAGGGAAAGGCTGCCACAGACTGCACATCCGCAGGGAGCAGCAATCCCCAAAACTACCACATGAATGGCGCCTCCTGGAGCTGTGCATTGCACATCCTGAGCTCCCACCCAGGACAGCCCTGAGACGGGGAATGCTCACTCAGCTCCAGTGGATTGCTACCAGATGAGAAAAAGTGGTAGACTAGTGTTGACCAGTATCAGGACCAGTGAAACCAGTGTTCACAGAAGGCTGTACATCTCAGCCTCCTTGGAGTGTGGATGGGCAACATGACTACATCCAGTCAACGACAAGTGGGCAAAAGTCAGACATGGGTAGCATGCTGAGGCTGTGCCACATCCATGTACCCTCCTCCTATCTCTTTGCCCCCCTGAAGCAGCAAGTGACAAAGCCAAGCTTCTCAGATGCCACTAAACTATGGTGGTGCCTCTCTCAGCCTGGGTCCCTAACTGATTACATGCGGCAAAGCCCCTGGAATGCTTGTGCAGGACATTCCATGTGAGAAAGAAATAGACATCTGTGTGGTAAGCTCCTGAGACTTGAAGATGCTTGTTAACGCAGCAGAGCCCAGACTGTCCTGACTGCAGAGCTAGAGTGAATGTTGTCCTGACTTCTGATTAGGAAAAGAAATATTCTGGTGTTAAATGTTGCTGCTAAGTCACTTCAGTCGTGTCCGACTCTGTGCGACCCCATAGACCGCAGCCCACCAGCCTCCCCCGTCCCTGGGATTCTCCAGGCAAGAACACTGGAATGGGTTGCCATTTCCTTCTCCAATGCATGAAAGTGAAATGTGAAAGTGAAGTCGCTCAGTCGTGCCCGACTCTTAGCAACCTCATGGACTGCAGCCTACCAGGCTCCTCCGCCCATGGGATTTTCCAGGCAAGAGTACTGGAGTGGGTTGCCATTGCCTTCTCCATGTTAAATGTTGGACTTCTGTTAAAAATAATACCTGATATAGCGCAGGCCAAGCAGAGTTTCTCCACAGGTCAGGCATGCACTGGCCACTGATTTGCAATCCATAATCTCTGGCTATGCTATGGGGTCTTAGGGAACTGTGCATAAGACATGAGCTAACTTTTTTTTTACTTTCCTGGGCAATCTCATATCCTCGTGGGTGTACTGGGACAGAGTGAGACTCTCGGGTCTGTGATTAACTTGAAGAGAATGTCTGGTTACAGACAGAGAGGAAGAAGGCAATACTAGGGCTCTCTTAAAAGCTGCTGGAGAATAGCATCGGGCCGTTTGAATGGCTGTGACAGCAGCTATGAGACTCTGGCTGAATCAGCCCGGAGTGAGGCAGGAAATGGTGTTTGATTGGTGTGTGACCTTGGGCAAGTCATCTCACCTCTCTGAGCCTCTGCTTCCTGGTGGAGCAGTTGGGGATTACATGCAAACTCCTTCACAGGGATGTTGATGGGAGGAAGTTAGGGGTGCGTACGGCGCTCGACTCACATGAAGGGCTCAGTAAACACTAACTCTGGTGGCTGTCATTCTCTTTCTGGCAAGCTAGCCAGTGGCACCAAGCTGTCCCAGCCGGAGGCTCCTCCCTGGGGCGTGGGCAGGATTGGCCTTCCTGAGACACACACCAGCTCCATGTCCCCGGGACTGCCCAGCTGCAGGCTGGCTGAATTCATTTCCCATAGCTGCTGTCACAAATCACCACAAACTTGGTGACTTTGAAAAAAAACATATAATTCGAAAGTGATCATTTTAACCATTATAAAATGTACAGTCCGGTTGTGAAAAGTATATTCACATTGTTGTGAAACTGATCCTGTGAAGTCATTCATCTTGGTAATCTGAAACTGCATTTTGGTGACTTTTGAAATGACACAAATTTATTCTTACATAATTCTGGAGGCTAGAAATCTGAAATCAGCCTCAAAGTTAAGGAAAGGAGTGGGCAGGGCTGACTCCTGTGGAGGCTTCAGGGGAGAATCCATTGGCTTGCCTCTTCTCGCTTCTGGGGTGCCTGCCTCCTCGGCTTATGGCCCCTTCCTCCCATCACTCCAACTTCTTCTGTTGTTACATCTCCTACTTCTGTGTCTAATCTCCCTCTTCCTCCCTCTTATGAGGTCACTTGTGATTGCATTCAAGGTCCACCTGGATAATCCAAGACATCCTCCCCATCTCAAGGTCCAGAACTTAATCACACCTGCAAAATCCCTTTTGCTATGCAAGGTCATATTTTCACAGGTTCCAGGAATTAGGACTTGGCTATCTTTGGTGACCACTGTTCAGCTACCACACGGGGCAGGTGGTAATTTCGGGGCCTGGGCTCCTCCCACCAGTGGCCAGGAGGAGCAGAGTTCGGGAAATTGCTGGAGATGGAGGCGCGGCGGTGCAGCCAGACTCGGGGACAGCCCAGTTCTGGCCCTGCCCTGGCCCTCACCCTCTCTGAGACCATGGCGAGCTCCTTCCTCTCATTCTTAGCTCCCTCAGGACTACTCATTGAAACAACAGAGCACTGGGACACAGACAAAAATTGCCTCTCACATGAAGATGCTGTTCTAGACAGGGAGACACGGAGAATGTAGACAAGCACATGAAATGAGGGGCGGGGGGAGCGCTAAGGAAGAAGAGGAAGCAGGGACAAGAGAGGATGGAGCAGGGCCCGCTCTGGGCTGGGAAGTTGTAGTCCACATGCACTGATCAGGCATCTATTATGCACCAGGCGCCATTCTACCATCTGGGACCCAGCCAAGAACAAGACAGCTTTGGCCCCTGTCCTGGAGGACTTCCTGTTTCAGTGGAGGACAAGCCAGGGAGTAGTACATGGACAGAATGAGTTCAGATAGCGATGAGGCTATGACGGAGCTGAAACCGTGTCCCAGGTGAGAGCATGATGGGGCCACTTCAGATAGGCTGGTCAGGGACGGCCTCTGGGAGGAGGTGACTGCTGAGGAAGAGTCAGAGTGTGGGGACCCTGGGAGAAAGAGTTGAGTGGACAGAAAGGCAGCATAGAGGGGATGCACCTAGATTGCCCGGTATGGTGTCTGAGTAGCATGTGCTCAACAAATAGTGTGGCCAGCAAGTAGGAGTTGGAGAGGTGGGGGCTTTCCTTGGATGGGACACCAGGTCAAGGGCTTCACAGCCCACCTGTTGTGATCAGTGCTTCTGAGTCAGACGACCCAGGCCGCGAGCAGCCCTCACCAGCAGAGAGTCTGCCTTGGGTGCCCCCGCTCCAGCATGGAGCCCTGCTCCCTCATGCAGGCTGGTTTCTTTAACGAGACCATCTGTCTGACTCTCCTCACTCTGCTGAGCTGATGGGGCCATCCATCTCCCCCGTCCCCGTCCTCGTCTGTCACCACCCGGGTCCACATTATTCCCGCCCGACTCTGCAAGGGGGCTGTGGCGGGTTTGGCCTCCAGCAGTCGTGTTTATTCTTCTCATCTGGCCGCATCTGGCCTCCGTGCTGAGTCATTCGCTCCATCTGCCTATCCTCACTGTGGGACGCAGTCGGCTCTTCCTGGCTCTCCCTGTGCCACGTGGCAGCCCACGCGTGTGGCAGGTGCCAGGGTATGCATGCGTGGGGACAGAACCATGAGCAGTTCCATGCCTGCCTGCATGCTGGAAGCGGGGGCTCCACTTCAGGGCCAGCCTCCCCTGGAGGATCTCCCCAGGGTCATGTGGTCCACATGCTGAGTCCCCGAGAGGGTGGGCCACAGCCAGACCCAGCAGGAACTAAAAGGCCTGTGTGAGCCCAGCTGTGTTTCATGCCAGAGCCCTTCCATTTCTGCATCTGAGCTTAGACGTGAGGGGAGGGTGGGCATTGCCATCTGCAATTCAGATCCCAGCAGGGCTATTCCCAGGACCTAGAGCTCTGAATGTGAGCAGGACTTTCCAAGTCTAACTTTCTTCGTATTTTTTGAAAAACGAACAAGGTGAGCTGAGGCAGTGTAATACCATCAGGTATCCCATAGTCTCAGCACCTAGTCCCCCTTTCCTCCAGCTACGGCACCCCAACTTCTCCTTAAAGCCCTGGCCACAGTTCCTGGGATTTGGGCTGGGTTGACATCAGGCTTGGCCCCAGGAGAGGCCACATGACCAAAAATTAGCCAATCAGAGCACTGCAAACAGCCTCTGCCTTCTCATACCAGTGATAGGTTTCAGCACCATGTGGGCACCAAGCTGGGCCAATCAGGGTCAGAACACTTGCTAGAACTTTTCTCCTGGGTCTACGATTGAGCAGGATGTGGGAGTGAGTGATGGGCAGCTGCCAAGCAGTAAGAGCCAGCCTTCTAGAGAAAACAACACCAAGGGGAGCAGAGTCAAGGATGGAGAATGAAAGAAGTCCTGACAAGCTTCTAGATCCAGCTGGACCTGACGCCAGCCCTCCCTCTGGGCTTTTCCCTTCCTGATACCAGTACATTCTCTTTTACAATTTGAGGTGGCTTATGTCACTTTCAACCAGAAGACTCCCGTGTGATATATATTCCTAAAGGGGTAACACCGGCCTGCTAGGTAGTAGGTACTCAATAAATACTTATTTTAAAATAAGGCCCTTGTGAGTGAAGAACTCTATTCTCAAGAGCCAGCATAGCCTATGACTTCATTTACATAACATTCTTGATGTGGCAGTCGTGGAGATGGCAAACAGATTCGCGGTTGCCAAGAGCTGGGGATGGTAGAGGTGGATGTGACAGTGAAGGGTAGCACAAGGGACATCGTTGTGGTGATGGAACAGTTGTGGAGGTTGATTGCTGCGATTTCTTGAATCTCACAGGTGATGAAATGACAGAATGATATGCACACACTGTACCAGTGCCAGTTTCCTGGTCTGGGTGTTGCACTGGAGCTTTGTGGGACGTAACCACTGGGGGAACGAGAGAAGGCACGTGAGACCTCTATGTTATTTCTGCAACTTCCTATGAATCTGTAATAATTCAGAAATAAAAAGTTTAAAAGTTTTTTTGTAGGCTGTCACAATCTGGGCGTTATTGGGCCCGAAATAGCAGAGCTCATGGATGTTGGAATCAGATGGACACAAGTTTGAATCCCAGCATGGCCATTGATGAGCTGAGCAATCTGAGGTCAGTAACATCTCTTCTCTCACTCTAGGGTCCTTGTCTATGAAACGGGACCCATGGGCTTAACTTGTAGGGTGGTTATGAAGAGAAAATAAAATGGACTGTAACCTGCTTCACACCATGCCTGGCATATGGGAGGCAATTAACAACAGCCGACAGATGCCGCAGGATATAAATACAGGACTTAACCGGAAGGAGTATGGTGTGGAGGTCAAGGCTTTGGGGTCTGGAGCCAGCCTCCCTGGGTTTGAATCCTGGCTATATGTCTCTCTGGTTGGGTGACCTTGGCCAGGCTACTTGACCTCTCTGGTCTTCACCTTACCTATCTGTAAAATGGAGATTAAAATAGTACCAATTTCATAGGCTAGTTTTGAGGATTAAAAGAGATAATGCACCTGAGACCATTAGGGAGTGCCTAGCACTCAGCATGGAGAAGGCAATGGCACCCCACTCCAGTACTCTTGCCTGGAAAATCCCATGGACCAAGGAGCCTGGAAGGCTGCAGTCCATGGGGTCACTGAGGGTCGGACACGACTGAGCGACTTCACTTTCACTTTTCACTTTCATGCATTGGAGAAGGAAATGGCAACCCACTCCAATGTTCTTGCCTGGAGAATCCCAGGGACGGGGGAGGCTGGTGGGCTGCGGTCTATGGGGTCGCACAGAGTCGGACATGACTGAAGTGACTTAGCTAGCTAGCTAGCACTCAGCAAGGATGGTAAACTAAGCTTTGAGTGCCCACTGGGTGGGGAGGCTGGCTCCCAAGGTGGAGACCGGGGTAGTGGTGGTGGGGAGGCTCCTGACCATGCAATGGGGTTGTAGAAACCTCACCCTAGGAAAGCCCCAACTTCCTGGGAACCAGCCTCTCCCCCCGGAGGTCCTCCTTCAAAGTCCAGCAGCCAATGATGAATGCCACCCGTGGCCAAGCAGAAAATCTGATCACAGGCACCAAGGCACCCCTGCCCTCAAGATCCAGGCTTCCCTGTTCCTGCTTCTGTCCTCCCTGAGAAGGGCGCATACAAACCCGACCTGGACTCTGCACGGAATGAACTCTGAGGCACAGTCTCCCAGGGAGAAGGGAAAGGAAGTAAGGTTCATGGTCAGAGAAAGAAATCATGGGGACAGCGGGGGCTGGGTGGTGGGGATCTAGGAGGCTATAGAAATTCCTCCATCCCCAGTCATGATTCAGTTGTGATTTTAAGATGTCTAAAACGCCATCATCACCAAACCCATCCTTTAGGTTAAACACTGCCCACTCCTGTGTGCTGTTCCTCTCTGAAATCTAGAGGAGTAACACATGAAGCCACTACAGTGTGAATTAATTTCTGACGGGATATGGGGCAAAGTCTGCTAAAAGTAGACAGAGGAGGGATGCAGGAACGAGGGGAGGATGATCTGAAGGCAAACTTTGCCTGCCCTGGCTGACTCTTGGTGATAATCTATTTAAAGGCATGCCCTCGCTGTCCTCGTTGATGTAGATCCATTTGAACAGTTTCAGGGCTGCAGTCTTTATTTAATGCAGCTCTGAGCCCGGCTGCATCAGGGCCCAGAGCTAAGAGGAGGCTGGCTCCTGGCAATACTTAATAGCAAGGTGAATGTGTGCAGCTTCTCGGTAGATGGAGCAGCAGAGCCGGGCCACACGTGACAACCCAGTGCCTGCTGCTGCTGGGGTGATGGAGCTTGCTAGAGATGGAAATTCCTATCCTGGAGCCAGGCGGGGGCACTTATGAGAAGGGACTCTCAATTTTAAATGAGCTGGTGATTGGGTGGGATGGAAGAGGCTTTATTTCGTAGCGACTGAGAAAAAGCTAGGCTTCTCTCAAGTTGGCTTCAGCAAACAAGGGAATATGTTGGCTCATGTGGCAGTCTATCTTCAGGAATAGGGGGATCCAGGACTCCCTGTGAGAACATTCAGTAGTTCCTGAGACCATAAGCTTCCTGTTTTGAATATGGGGTGGGGGGAAAGCTTGTTTGTGGCCAGGCATTTGGCTGAGATGGTAAAGAATCTGCCTGCAATTCAGGAGACCCGGCTTAGATCACTGGGTCAGGAAGATCCCCCGGAGAAGGGAATGGCAATCTATTCCAGTATTCTTGCCTGGAGAATCCCAGGGACAGAGGAGTCTGGTGGGTTACAGTCCATGGGATCACAAAGAGTCAGAAAGGACCAAGCAACTCACACTTATTCCCACAAAAGTCCTGAGATTCTTTGACTGGTCTGGCTCAGGTCACCTGCCCTCTCCCTAAACCAATCACTGTGACTAGAAGGATGGGACATGCTGATTGTCTTGGCCCACCCCAAGGGACCAAGGGAGGTGGGGAAGGTGTCAATCATATCCAAGTCTCACAGAGAGCAGGGAGCCCAGAACAGGGCTGATCTGGCTAGGAAGCAAGCAGAACACTAGCTCATAAGCCTGCATTCACATGCTTCACCCAACTTACCCCTCTCAACAGTTTCTGCAGAAATTCTTCTTCTCGTTTGACACTAAGGTAGAGGCACTTGCCCAAGGTCACATACCCAGAGAGGGATTCCAGCCTTGTTCTATTTTATTCCCAATTCCCACCTCTCCTGGTCCAGCCTGTCTTCTCTCCGTTACTCTTAATATTCCACAGCACTTAGCCTCCTAGTAAGTAAGACTCCTAAGGACCTGGAAAGAATATCAGAGTTCATCCAGTCTCCTTCAGTGACATACTCAAGGCCATGCAGCCAGTGAATGTAGCATGGATCGGTCAGCTCAGTTCTGTCTCTAGAATCATATCCAGTTGTCACTTACCTCCCCTTTGCCCCGCTGCTTATGATCTGGTCTCAGCTGTGTGGCCCTCGTTTGCTCACCGGCCTCGTTTTCTCACTTCCTGGTTGCCTCATACAGCTCCCCAGGCCCCAGAGGCTCAGGTGTCTTGACCGATGGGTTGTGTTCTCCTGGGTCCCAATGCTACAGCTATTTGCATGCATCTTCCTTTCCCTGTGTACCATTTCCTTTCTAGCTAATTGCTTTGTTCTGATACTTTAGAGATAATTTTCCTCTGTTACTTTATTTTTACAGTTAACACCCTCCAATTAATTTCATAGCTCTTAAAAGTTCTCACATAAGATGCCCTGAGAACCCTCACAGTTTAACTGTTGCGTGTGATAACGATGTTTCCCTCACACAGCCTGGTCATCCAGTCACTTGTACCACATCCAAGGCGCTTGGGTGTGTTTGTCACATTTAATGTTCATAATAGCCTTTTGAGAGTAGCCTCATTTTACAGAGAAGCTTCCCTGTAAAAGTGGCTCAGATGGTAAAGAATCTGCCTGCAATGAGGGCGACCTGGGTTTGATCCCTGGGTTGGGAAGATCCCAAGAGAAGGGAATGGCAACCTACTCCAGTGTTCTTGCCTGGAGAATCCTGTGGACATAGGAGCCTGATGGGCCACAGTCCATGGGGTCGCAAAGAGTCGGATACGACCGAGCGACTAAGCACAGCACAGAGCCCTAGCATGGGCAGAGCTGGGGTTTGAACCGCCACCTCTTCCTCTGTCCTGAGCTCCTGGACTCTCTCACAGGGAGTGCTAGCAGTGAGCCCTGACTCCTGGGTACCCTTCTGACCTTTTTGGGTGGCCCCAGAGGGAATTCAGTGGTTATGCCGCCCCTCATCTCCACCACCTGGTGATTCTCTGCTCATCCCTGGATCCTGCTCTGAGAAACTCCCCAAGCAGGTGGGAGGACATAAAACTCAAGGGACAGGGTCTCAGCATCCGTGCGTGGATGAGAAAAAGACAGGGGCAGCTCCAGCCTCTTGGGGGGGGGTGGGGAAATACCAGCATCAACGACATTTGCCAAGAAATAAGAAAATGACTTCACATTCTATTTTCCTGTCTCTCTCAGCACATCCCCCAGCACTATTTTATCTAGTAAATAGGAGGCCTACTTGTTATTCTCAATTATGACATTAATTCTCCAGGTGACCCTTGGCTGCTTACCTCCCTACTTGGAGCCGGTTTCTCCATCTATCACCACCCGCTCAAGGACAAAAAGATGTTCTCACAGGAAGGGATCGCCCTGCGTCTGAAACAGACCTGGGCCCTCATTACCCAGCAGGTGCTGCAGGTAGGGGCACAGGGTGGCCAGCGAGGGGTGGACAGCATCTCTGCTCGAGGCGGTGGCTCTCACTCTCCGTCTCTCTCTCCTCTTGCCTCCTCACAGACTTCCTCCCTGCTGACTGTTTTTTTTTTTTTTTGTACTTGTTAGCTTCACAGTCTCTCCTGCCAACCTCCCTGTCCTGTTGGACTGTGGAATTTTCTCTCACCCCTTGCCCCCGTTCCCTCGGAGTTCGGGGAGGGGTGGCAGCAAGTTTCCAGCTGGGTACCAGCTTTCACCATCTTGTGGTTGGGTCGATATTATCTTCTTATTTTTCCAGCCATCTCCCCTCCTTGGGGGGCAAGGTTGCCACGGGTAATTGGCCTCGAATTTGTTTACCTCAGTTCTCAAACGCTCTCTCTCCCCCGTCTCTCCCTGCCTCTCCCCCTGTCTCCTCCATCCCACCAGTGGCTCCTGAAGCCATCTGGAATCTCAGCTCCCCTCCCCCCTCACTTGTGAGCCAGAGAAGGCCAGTTTGAGCATCGTGTGGGAGGCCCAAGCTTCCTTCGAACACGGGCAACTGGATTCAGGAAACAGCTCGTCAGCAGCAAAGGAAAAACACAAATAATGAACTGTGGAGACCCGAGCCCGGGGATTGGCAAATATAGATGAAAGCAAGTCCCTGATGATAAATTCGAATGATTTTTGCTCTTGTTCAGAACCACAGACTAATTTTGAAGTATCAGTCATTAGGAGATAAAGGGTTCAAGAGGGGGCGGGAGCTGGGTCCACGCCTACAGGAGGGGGAGAACTTCGTGGCCTGGGAGGCTCTGAGCGCTCCCAGCGAAGCCGCCACTTCCCCAGCTAAGTTACATTGAGAATCCTCTGTGAGGCAGGCAGAAAGCATCACCCCTTTGTTGTTGTTTCTAATAAAGAAAGAAACTGAGGCTGAGAGAGAGGATTGGTTCTGTCTGGGATGGGCTTGGGCTCCTGTCTGGGTCTTTCTGTTGAACTAGGAGGGCCACCCTCCATGGGGAGACAGAGATTTCCTTAGCTTACAGAAGACTTCAGGTCAGATTTGTGACAAATCCTCTCTGAGACCAAGGTGACAGCCAAGATAATGAATAACCCCAAAGACCAGGCACTGATGCTTCAGAGCTGCGGCCAGAGCAGGTCCAGAGTGTCCTGGAGGCCCAAGGAGGCCAGAGCAGCCAGGACAGAGGAGCCAGGGGCCTTGGGGACCCGCAGCAGCTGCATGCTGTCTGGGGTGGAAGCAAGCGGCTCACACAGCCAGGTGTCCCAGCTGGCTCTCAGCGCTGCTCCAACCAGTACCCAATGTGGAGCCGGCACGTGGCTCTTCCATAGAACCCAAGCCTGCAGTGTGCAGCTTCCTGTCCTCACTCTCACCAGCCCGGGAGGTGGGAAGGAGTGTGACTCGGGCTCTAGGTCATCCAGCTTGGTGGCCTCTCTGTTTCTGTGTCTGTGAGTTGGGGACAGTTCTAGAAACTGTTGCTCTAGAACTTTGGGCAGAGCAGACAAGCCTGTCCAGCACTTGACCTAGAGCCTGGCCCGAGGCTACTGCTTCTCAGTTCCAAACACCCCAGCTCGGGTCTTGCGAGAAATGTGACCCCTGGGCAGTAAGATGAGTTATATTGTACCATGTAGACAAGTGTCTATACTTCTGGATGGAGCGGGGTGGCTGCAGCCACAACTGCCCTCCCCACCGCAGGCCCTTCTCCAGAAACAGCCTTGGGGCCACACAGAACACAGCATTCTTTCCTGGGGTCATGACAGCAAAGACGGAACTGCCTGGCTTATTCACCTGCTGGGCCCACCTCACACCATCTTGGCTGGAACAGGGCATGGAGGCAAAAGGGCCAGAGGTTGCCTTCCTCACAGAGACCTCAGGGGTCCTTGGGGTCAGCACACTGCCTCCTGAGGGGCCCCTCTCCCTTGAGCCCAGCCCAAGGGAGACAGCCCTGTCCCTTGATGCCAGGTTGCCCCTTTGCCTCTGGGCATGTCCCTGTTGATGGAGCCCATGTCACCCAGGTGGACTTGGGGTTGGGCCAGGCACAGGAATGAGGGAGAAGGAAAGGATCCAGAGCCTTCCCTTCCCTTCCTCTGGCCAACTCCCCCATGCATCTCACAGGAAGCTAGCTACACGCCTGACTTTCAGATCCATCAGCTGACAGCAGCAAGGCTGCCATGGCATCGATCAGGCCTCATAGTCTCATTTTGGAGAGGATGGGGGGGTGGGGGTTTGGGACCAGGCAGGGGAGAGGGGAGGAGATGGTAGTTTTGCAGGGACCATCACAGTGGTGGTTCCTCTGGTCTCTGGCCAGGACACTCTCCCATCAAAGGGTGGAAGTCCCTGTGCTGCCTGTATCAGTTACCTGGGGGTGGCTTGTTCAACATGCAGGTTCCAGGGCTCCACCTCAGTCCTGCCGAGTGAGAATCACTAGGGCAGTGCTATCAAACTGACCTTTCAAGCGACCCCTCCAGAGATTGTCTTGATTCAAAATATTTGAGAGTCACCCACTACCCTAGACTGAAATGTCATGCTTCTGGGTTCAGGACTCCCTCTTAACTCCCTCCTCCCCACCCTAGACTGCCTGGGTTTGAGCCCCATCTTTGCTACTTAAAAGCCATGGGGATTTGGCCAAGAATTTCACACCCCTGCTCCAGTTGCCCCATCCGTGAAATGGCAGAGAAGCAGAACCCACCTTCTCTTCAGCCTCCCCAAGCCCTGGTTCCAAAGGGATGGACAGCATCTTGCCTTGTGGCTTCCCGAGAGCAACTCAGATGGGAGCCATCACAGATGAGAGCCTGTCCCTGGCTTGTCCCCATCCCCAGGTCCTGGGGGTGGGATTTGTCAGGAGTGGGAATGGTTCTGAGTCAGACACACACGAACCTTCCAGTCTCCTTGTCAGCACTTCCGGCTGTGTGATCCCAGGCAAGTCCATTCTCAGTGCGGGCTCAGTGCTCTCCCAGACAGGCAAGCCCCTGTTTGCACACAGTAAGGATGTAGGTGATCAGCTTACGAATAAATCAATGAAACTAAGTGACTGAAAATACCGATAACCATTGTGAAGGCAAGAAAAAGGTGCTGATAAAGAGGGACAGTCTGGAGGTTGGGGGTTGCCTCCCTGGAAGCCCAGCATTTGTGTGGAGACCTGAATGCCAAGTTACTGGCCTGGTATAAATGGTGGCTGAGCCTTCCAGGCAGAGAGCACGGCAATTGCAAAGGCGGGAGGGCAGGAATGGGCATGGCGAGCTAAGGCAACAAAGATGGCTGATGGGGCAGGAGCATCTGAGGGAGGGGCAGCGGGGGAGGGGTTAGAGAGGTCTGCAGCAGGCAGACCTTGCAGGGTCGATGAGATTATTCCAAGGGCTGTGGGAAGCTCATCCTCGCCAGGAGACGTGAATGGGGTAAGGGCACGCTCCAGCCAGCATGGTGCTAGAGGGGTGCTCTCTGTGCCCTTACTCTGTGACAGCCCATATGGCAGCTTGTGGCCTCAGATCCTATAAGGGAGTTAAAACTGTTCCCAAGTCCGGGCACTGGGATCCCATTAGAAGACATCAGGATGTGTTTGTTTGGATCACTGGCTTCTCCTGCTTTCCTGCCATGGACTGACAGTAGAGAATATCCCTCCTCTCCTCTGTTTTCTCAAACCTTAGATTCAGCCAGAGCTTTTAAGAGCGGCTCTTTTCAGAGATCCTTGAATCCATGTGGTGCCCCGGGGAAGAACAGAGCCTGGTCATTTTGGGGTTTGGCCTCGGTGGGGCTTGGTGTCTGCACTCGTGAAAGCCTGGTCGCCCCTCCTTGGAGGATGGATGGACTGGCCATCTGCCCAAGGGGTGTGCCAACCCCTCTCTGGGGGCCTGGCTCTGGGGACGGGAGTGGGCTGCAGGGAGAAGGAGCAGGAAGGAAGGAGGCAGAGGCAGCATGGGGGGGGAGGGTGACTGTTGCCATGGAAGGAGCTGCAAGGTATTCTGGGATCAGAATTCTCAGTGCAGAGAAGGGGGGATGGGGGGGA
>NW_011494810.1:3190380-3194401 GCF_000754665.1 Bison bison bison | reverse complement strand
AGAGTGGCCCCTTCCAGGAGGCCTGTTTACCAGCACGACAACGGCAAATTAGTGCTCTTAAAAGGCATTCAGCGTTTATCCCAGCAAACAAGCTCACTGCAATGGGGGCCTGTGATGCCTTCTCCCTGGAATCTGCTGAAACGGGGTTTGCTGTTCCTCTTAATCGACTTCCTTCCACCCACCACATTAAATGCGTTTAATCTACTCTTTGCAAATGGCTAATTTTGAAAATCCGCTTATCAGAATTAGGTCCTCAACATCCATATTTATTTACTTTTCATTTTCATAACCTTTTTTTCCCATGTGTGTGACTGAATTCCATTTTCCATGGTCTGGCTCTGTCTCACAGGTCTGGGGGGCAGGGGTGGGGTGGGCGAGGACCAGCACAGGAGCAAATTGGAAACGGGCACAGGGAGGGATAGAAGGGGTGGGTTTAGGAGTTCACTTCCGGGATCAGAAGGCTGCAGTCTCCTGTGTGGGGCACCCTCTCTGGGAAATTACAAAAAGCCGAGACTTGAGTAGAACCAAGTTGAAAAGATGAGAACATCTTGACAGGTCCTAGGCACTTGAAGCATGCCTCTGTTCTACCGAGGGAACCAGCAGCCATGGCAGAAATATGCAAGAGAGGGATTCTGACCAACCACTGTTCCCCAGTGCCTGCTGAGTGCCAGGATCCATGTCAAGTGTTTTACATATATCGTGCCCAGTGCTCTCGGCAACGCTGCTGGTGAGGGGGAGCCCAGTTTACAGAGGAGAAAATATGCCATGACTCAAACCCAGGTTCGTGTCCAGACTGCACTCTCTTCCCCTTTACATCATATTGTCAAGTGTGCCAGGGATGGTTTATTCACTTCAGTGAGTAGGAAGCGCATGTGTGTTGGTGTAAGATAGATGCGAGAAACACAGACTCAGGGGAGAGCTTCTTTGGGACAACATCTAGAGCAAAAACCTGAATTTTATTTTATTTCATTTCCTTTGGACATTGACTGGGCAACTCCTATGTGCCAAGTGATGTTATGGATGGAAGGATCCCTAGATGGAAGGATGAATCAGATATATTTCTAGCCACAGGAAGCTCACATTTAGTGGGCTAAAAGAAAGGCTCAGAACAACAGAGTATTAACACATACATAGGAGATAATTTTATTCACTCAGAGAACAGCTAAGTTATTTTGTAGCCACCTGCTCTGGCAAAATAATTGGAGATTTTCAGATCTGACAGGAAGTTCCGAAGCATCAGGTATTATACCTTGGTGGTTGAGGTTAGAACTGAATTGTCAGCAGACTTTAGCTCAAGCTGCCATTCTGAGACCTTCACCATGACCTTGGGCAAGTCCTAGCCTCAGTATCCTCATCTGTGGACTAAGGGGTTATGGTACATGACATAACATCTACCCAGACAGTTGTGCCGATTTAAATGAATGCTGCCTGTGGCGTTTCAGTGCAGTATCCAACAAGGGCATATACCTAATAACTAAATAGTAAACATTATTACATATAATAATTTTTCTCATTCAAACTCAGGAAATAAAATGTGAAGGTGGGGAATTAAACATTGATCAACAGTTTCCCAACATCGCAAGTGTGTTTACAAAGTGCCTGGGAAGCGAATTAAATTGTCAGGGGCTCTGCAGACCCTGGGGCCAGGAACTGGGTGAAGGGTGAGGTGGATCAGTGGTTCATCCGTGGTCGTGACCCTCCCTTGTTACTCTCCCGCTTCTTTCCCCTCCCTGCTTCCTGCCTCTCTCTGGAATTGAACATTGCTGGTAGGATACACCAAAGGAAGTTCCTTCGCACTTCTGAGTAGCCTGCACTTGATCACCCCAGTTCACCCATCTAAGGGTAGGAACTACCTACTCTTAATGAAGATGAAGTCCCCTCAAGCCCGGTGTTAGGGCACATCTGCAAGAAGGGAAAGAGCGGGAGTGTGTGTGTGTCGAGGCAGGTAGACAGCATAAGGTTGTGTTTGCAAGGAGACACCTGTGGGTGTGGGTGTGCAGAATTGTGGATGAACCAGTGCGTGTGTGCACAGGAATGGGGCTTGTGGAAGGGGCAATGACCTGAAAGGAGGGCAACATTCAGTAAAACTAATTCTTCAAACACCCACCATGGACCAGAAGCCCTCCCACCTGAGAGTGCCCGGTACTCACCGAGTACCATGAGTGGAAGCAAGCTCATGCAGACATGCTATGGTTCTTCATGGTGTGGCTTAAAGAGAGAAACTGCAGGACCAAAGGCTGGAGACAGGAGAAGGTGGAAGGCTGGACCATCAGGCCATGACGAGGTATGCAGGGAGGATGGCAGCACATCGTCTGCAGAAACAAGAAGCTGGTATTTGGGGTGTGAACTGGCTCCAGAGGTGGGCAGGGAGATAGAAGGTGGGGAGCAGAGGGCTGTGTGGACACCAGACCAGACGACCCAGCTCAAGCGATCCGGAGAGCAGTGTTGGGTTGCCCTTGCCATGGCTCCGACCCATCAGGGTGAGTGGACAGTGGCCGGAGGCTGCAGAGGGAGAGCAAGTTGCCAGCCCAGAAAGAAGATGACAGCTCTGCCCTGCCGCTGAGGAGGTGGGTGGGACTCAGGAAGGGGCGGGGTGGAGGGAGGGCGAGGATCTGCAGTGACAGAGCTGCACAAATACCAGGTATTTATAGTATTATCTGTTGATTTTGAAAGCTGAGTCAAGCTGCATTTAAAATATGAGATTACACACTGGAGGAAAGAATCAGGTCCCTTATTAAAAGAAAACAGAAAAGCTGCAGAAGGAAGGTCTCCAAGTGGGGGATGCACAGCCAGGGACAAAACTCTCCGGCTGGGACCCCTCTTCCCAAATTTCACATTCCCCCTTGAGAAGTAGTTAGCAATTCTGTCCCTATGATCATGGGGATCTCCTGAGATAAGACTTCTTGCTCTAAACCCCTGGCTTATGCAGAACAAAATCCTACCTTAGGTTACTTTAGCACACATGAGCAAGGCGGAAATTTTTTTAAAAAAATTTTATGCACATGCACACTCCTGCCTCTCGCTTGAGGCTTCAGGAGCACTGAGGACATATCTCCCTGATTCATTCCACTCCTCTCTCTTTCTTGCTGAGGTCACTTGTTGATTGTGATGGGTAGAAAACCCAACCCAATCTGGTTTATGCAAAAAAGGAAATATTTTGGCTCTCATAACTGTACAGTTGACTGCAGGCTTCAGGTATAGCTGGATCAAGGACTCAATAGGGTTTTGAGGACCCAGTTTCTCTCTCTCTCTACTGGGGGTCTGGCTTCAATCTCCCACTCTGCCTGGGGCCCTCAGGAGACCTGGACTTCCCTCTGTGGCAGCAAGATGGCTGTTGTACCTCATGTTCCCATACTTTTAGGGACACTTCAGAAGGAAGATCTAGTTGGTCTTAAATGTCATTGGCTAGAACTAGACCAAATATCACACACACACACACACCCCCAACCTTTTTAAGGACGAGGTATCCTTTTGCAGGCCAACCACCACGCCTGGTATATGGAATGAACTTTGGCTGGGGTCCCGACACTGCTCACCCTTGAAGCTCATGTGAGTGGAATGAACCGTCACTGCCCAGTCAAACCTCACAAGTCCTCTATGGTCATCCCAGGGTGCTGGACATAGGAAGGGCCACCGTCCCACAGCCCAGGGCATGTAGCCTCTCTCTTCATCCTCTTCTCTCCTCTCCACTGCAGCTGGCAAATTAGGTGGGGTTTTGGGAACCCAGTTTGCATGCTACAATCCACATGCACTAAAGGGAAACTGGGAGCAGAGCAAAGAAAACACAAGAGATGGGAAAGCAGCCTTCTGCCTGTGGGGACCATTTGTCATTTCTTGGAGGCTCAGAACCCACCCTCTTCATGGATTTCATCCCAGATTCCCCTCTGTGTCTGGGTAACTCAAGCACTCTCCTCTCATGGCAGAAGCAAAGGTACCAGGGCCTCCTCCCCAACTCCAGATGCAGCTTTCCCATCAGACATCTGCTCCTGGGACCCTGATTCTGGATCAGGTGTCTCGGGGA
>NW_011494810.1:3189250-3190245 GCF_000754665.1 Bison bison bison | reverse complement strand
TGGCAGCCAAGACATAGCCCTGACATTTCAAGTTGTCTGCTGGGTTTCCTGCTTCTCATCTCACCTTTTGCTCATCCCCAGGCCTGGTCCCCCCCCACCCCCACCTCCTCCTGACTTGGGGAGGCCCTGACAGCCATCCAATAATTCCCTTTGATGTGCATGGGCCTCGGCACCCTCCTGATGCAGTCCCAGGCTTCAAGTTTCTGTTGAGCCAGGGCGCCAGACCTGGTCTAAGGGGAGACCACCCCCAGCCCCAGAGGGCAGAGGATTTCACAAATGACTTGCTCATTCACTGGCTCTGGCTCCCAGCCAGACTCCTGTGGAAGCGGCCTTCACAGCCAGGGTTGGAAGAGCCCCTGCCAAGGGGCTTCCCCTCTCTGGGAGTTCCTGGTAGACCTTGGTTCTCCTTGGAGCGGTGCACTCATCCCTGAGTCATTGGTGGGACCCTGGCACGTTGCTCAGTGAATGAGCTCACACACATTGAAGTTTTGATCAGTGTGTTTACCTCCCACTCACCCACCTCTGCACTACCCGGATCTCTTCTCCTTGCCCTGAGGGTGTCTTTCCTCTCTCAGCCTCCACAGCCAAGCATGAGTCACTTGCTGCAGAACCAGACATTCAGGCTGCAGAGGCTCAAAGCCACTGGCTCAGGTATGGTGGAGGAAGATGTTGCTGGATATAGAGTTTCGTGTTGGCTGAGGCTGGGGGAGAAGGGAGATGGGAGTGGTTGAGATCCCATGCTGCAGGAGCCACATGTGTCTTCCTTTCATCCCGGCATCCCCTCCTTTTCTGTTTTCCTTCAGGAGGACTACCAGGTGGCCAAATGGCAGCTGAATCACCCTGAGGGGTCTTGTAGTTGCCAATGGTCATGCATGGCCAGTGGTCAGTTCATCTCCCATCAGTGCTCTGGATAAGAATGACGCTTGTCTGGGCCCCAGGTGTTATAACCCATTCTGCGACTGTGGCCCTCCCCTCAAAACGGAGTGCGGGACACA
>NW_011494810.1:3159913-3189150 GCF_000754665.1 Bison bison bison | reverse complement strand
ACACTGAGGGGGAACAGAGGCAGAAAGACATCTCCTGCCCCAGGCCACATGGGAACATGTCTGCAGTCACCCACAGAGCTGGCCTGCTCTGTAGGACGTGGCACCTTGTCAGGGGCTGAAAGCCTGCCCCAGGCATCTAGGGAAACAAGTGGGCTCCCTTTGGGGCCAATGCTCAATTCTGAACTTTAGTGTCTGTACCCTGCAGGAGGAAACGACAACCCACTCCAGTATTCTTGCCTGAAGAATCTCACAGACAGAGGAGCCTGGAGGGTTGCAGTCCATGGGGTTGCAAAGAGTCAGACACAGATGAGCAACTGAGCATGCACACATGCACCAGAATTACACAGCCAGAAAAGGAGGGATGGTGCAGTCATGCATAGAACTCAGTTAATTCACATTCACGTGGATCAGAAGTTCCTGGTGGTAAGGCTGTGCCTGTCCATCCCCTGAGGGGGCTGGAGCGCCGCTGACTGCATGGCCAGGATGCTCACCAGGGGAGAAAAAGGTTCTGAAAAATTCAGTGCAGAGCACGGAGCCCTGTGGTCCATCAGAAATTTCCAGGGAACTCCAGGCCAGAAGTCTTCAAATCTGCACCACCCCCCCTCGTAGTATCTCAAAGTTTCTCCCAGAAACCTCCCGGGATGACTTCACCTTGTTCACCAGGCCCTGACCTCCCTGTGGACGACAGTGGGGCTCACCACCAGAAACCCAGTGCCTGGTAGAAAACCAAACTTCTGTAGATCTTTATTAATATTTGCTGAGGAAGTGGATATCTGCTCGCAAATAGACAAGAAACGGTCAGTTAATTACTGTTGGCCCAGAGATGGTACAGCTGCTCAAATGTATGAGTTGCACTGGTCATGTCAAAAATCAGAATAAAATCTATTCAGATGCCACAGTTAAAAAGACCCAATGATATATTGGTCTGGCAGTTTCTTTTATGAAAACAGCTCTAAAGCGTTACCTATTTTTCACTCGGAGCTCACTTGAAGTGCATTCCATTTTGGACTTTATAATTTATTTTAGGGCTCCTGCTGTATCTTTGCTCTCAGAGTCTTGCGATGGCTCTGGGCTAAAAGCAATAACCGACCTCAGAAGAAGAAAGAGAAAGGCTCTGCGTTGCAAAAGCACAGCCTCTGAAAGGAAAAAAATTTTCTGGAGACCTCAGGTGGTAGCTGTGGTAAGTTGCCTTCTGTCTAGGGGACCGTCTTAGGCCACCTTTCATCACAGGCTGCAAACACTTGAGCACAAAAACAACTCTCAGCCACAAAGCAGGAAGGGCTCTGCTTCTGTGTGCTGGGATCATTGGCAATACCCTGGTAATAATGAGTAACGTTTGAATGATGCCTGGGTGAAGCCACCCAGATAGTGGGTGGAGGCTCTGGGTGTTCTGGCCGCACAAGGCATGCTTGACCACCAGACCAGAGACCCTAGCCTGGGGGAAGCTTGAGAACAATCCAGGAGAAATGCCAAAAACACTTAAAATTATAATTGTTATTTATTTGTCTTAATCTATATCAAAAAATTATCCTTGTACAGCAAACCTGTGATTTCACACACATTATTTTCAAGACAAGGAAGGCTAAAGATATTTAGATTAAAAACAAGCGAATTGAAGAGCTTCCCTGGTGGTCCAATGGTTAAGAATCCGCCTGTCAATGCAGGGGAAACGGGTTCAATCCCTAGTCCAGGAAGATTCCACCTGCCACGAGGCAACTAAGCCTGTGTACCACACCTACTGAGCCTGCACACGCTAGAGCTGTGTTCTGCAACAAGAGAAGCCACCTCAATGAGATGCCTGTGCGCTGCAACTAGAGAGGGCCCTCATGCAGCAACAAGGGCCTAGTGCAGCCAAAAATAACAATAAATAAACTAAGAAACAGGTGAATCAATTTACTGGAAACATATATGCAAATAATAGTGCATATAGTACATGGATATAGCAAAAATGAGAATGACTGGATAGGAATGGAGAAGGCAATTGCACCCCACTCCAGTACTCTTGCCTGGAAAATCCCATGGATGGAGGAGCCTGGTAGGCTACAGTCTGTGGGGGCGCGAAGAGTCGGATACAACTGAGTGACTTCACTTTCACGTTTCACTTTCATGCATTGGAGAAGGAAATGGAAACCCACTCCAGTGTTCTTGCTTGGAGAATCCCAGGGACAGGGGAACCTGGTGGGCTGCCGTCTATGGGGTCACAAAGAGTCGGACATGACTGAAGTGACTTAGCAGCAGCAGCAGCAGCAGAGTTAGGAAAGTGTGGCTTTGTGCTTCATTTCCGTGGTCTTAGGTATAAAAGCATGAACATTCCCACCTCTTGTTACAGTAATGGGTGTTTCTGAAACCACAGAGTAGCATACCATACACACTTACAGTAGAATGAGGAGTTAGGATGTAGGAAGGACTTTTTTGTCTTAATACCTACCCCTCCCACTCAATTTTTGTCTCATCTACACAGAAGGAGGTAATCAAGCCAGGGATGCTGGATCAAAAGGAAACTGAGACCATATGGTGGAAGTCCAGCCTTCTCACCCATTTCACAGATGAAGAAGCTAAACACCAGAGGAGAAAGTGACTTGATGACACATAAGTTAGAACTGGCCTTAGAAAACTCTGGCTCAAAGGCAAAAGCCCAAATTCTCTGACACGTAACAAATGACTATAAATCAACGAGGAGAAACACCAGTAGGAAGATGTGAAAGGATTTCAAGGAAAACATGAACAACATTTAAATATTAGAAAAGATGCTCAACCTCATGCATAATTAGAGAGATGTAAATTTAAAGTATATTGACACATCTGCTTCTGGCTATGATGGACTAGCTTGTACTGGGAATAATTAGGAAAACTGGATGGAATTTTACAAAAACAACTGTTTGAAGATACTGGAGAGCTTCCAAGGCTCCAAGATTTCAGAGAGAAGGGAGGTTCAGAGAGTGGAGCCTGACATCTCTCTGTGCCCTACCTCTGGAAGCATATTCTAGTTCTAAAACAGGGACAGAGAGGCTGAGAAGAGTGTTTGGCAATTTCATGAGGCTGAGGAGGAAAAAAATTGGAGTTCAGGGTCTCTTGAGAACTATGGATCCTATTTGCACACCCATGTTCAGAGCAGCATTATTCACAGTAGCTCAAAGGTGGAACCAACCCAAGTGTCCGTCAACAGATGAATGGATAAAGGAAATGTGGTGTAGACATACAATGGAATATCACTCAGACTTAAAAAGAAAGGATGTTTTGACACATGGCTGAACCTTGAGGACTTTATGCTAAGTGAAATAAGTCAGTCACAAAAGATGAATACTCTATGATTCCACTTACACGAGGTACCTGTTGCTGTTCAGTGGCCAAGTCGTGTCCAACTCCTCGCCACCCCATGGACTGCAGTACGCCAGGCTTCCTTGTCCCTCACCATCTCCTGGAGTTTGTCCACTTTCATGTTCACTGAATCAGTGATGCCGTCTCATCCTCTGTCATCGTCTTCTTCTGCCCTCAGTCTTTCCCAGGATCAGGGTCGTTTTCAATGAGTCAGTTCTTCGCATTAGGCCAATGTTTGCCAAAGTATCGGAGCTTCAGGTTCAACATCAGTCCTTCCAATGAATATTCAGAGTTGATTTCCTTTAAGATCGACTGGATTAATCTCCTTGCTATCCAATGGACTCTCAAGAGTCTTCTCCTGCACCACAGTTCGAAAGCATCAATTCTTCAGTGCTCTGCCTAGGTGCCCAGAGTAAGCAAATTCGTAGAGACAGAAAGTGGAATGGTGGTTGCCACAGGCTGGGAGTGGGGGAAATGGGGGAGTTATTGTTTAATAGGGACAGAGTTTCAGTTTTGCAAGTTGGAAATTCTGGAGATGGATGGAGGATATGATTATATAACAAAGTGAATGAGCTTAATGCCACTGAACTGTACATGTAAAAATAATTAAGATGGTAAGATGGTAATTAAGATAGTAAATTATGTTATGTGTATTTCGCCACAATTTTTTTTTTAAAGGAGTAAGGACGCTGGTAAGCAACCTAGACTTTCACTTGAGACCCCAGAGGGCTATACGATAGGAGTAAGTGACCCAGAACTAAATTCTCTTGGGGGTGGCAGGTCTGTTTCAAATCTGATTGGATAAATGCAAACTGAGATGGCTGGTGCTCCTAGCTTAGACAGAAGTAAAAGCAAATTCTCCTTGGAGGAAGATAATAACATCCAGATCTTCAAATTATGTTTTCCATGTTCCTCTGCTACATCTGATATTCAGTGAAAAACAGAAATGGAGAAATACAAGAAGGAGATAAAAATCAAGAAAAAATAACATGTTTAGAAACATATCCACAGAGACCCAGGTATTTGAGGTATCAAAGATGGAATTTTTTAAAAGTGTAATATAGTCCAGAAATTAGATGATAGGAAGGAAAATTTCAGTAAAGAACTGGAAACTATCCAAAATAATCAAATAAAAATTCTAAAAATGAAAAAAGAGGATAATAAATTTGACAAAAGATGCACAAGATCAGCACATGTAAAACTCAAGACATTGCTGAGAGACATAAACAAACAGAGAAATACATTGTGTTCATGGATCAGAAGACACAGTGTAGTTAAGATGTCAGTTCTTCCCAAAGTGATCTATAAATTTAATGCAAGGGTTTGGGGATTGTTTTTTTTTTTTTTTGGTAGAACTTGAAAAGTTGATTCTAAAATTCGTATGGAAACACAAGGAATCTAGAACAGCCAAACATTTGAGAAAGAAAAGTAAGTTGGACAATTTATACGTCCTTATTTTAAGACTTATTAGAGGACTTGCCTCGTGGTGCAGTGGATAAGAATCCACCTGCCAATGCAGGAGACTTGAGTTGGATCCCTGGTCTGGGAAGATTCCACATGCTACGGAGCAACTAAGCCAGCGAGCCACAGCTCCTGAGCCCGTGTGCTGCAACTACCGAAGCCTGTGCCCCTGGAGCCCGCGCTCAGAGAAGCCACCGCAAGAAGAAGCCCATGCGCTGCAACAAAGAGTAGCCCCCGCTCGCTGCAACCAGAGAAAGCCTGTGCGCAGCAACAGAGACCCAGTGCAATCAAAAACAAATTAGTAAATACAAGACATTATAAAGCCACAGTAGTTAAAACAGCTTGCCACAATAGTACTGGTGTAAAGATAGACCAATGGTGCAAAATGTGAGTCCAGAGGTAGAACATTCCAGTTAATTTTGACAAAGATACCAACTCAGTTAATGAAGAAAGAATATTATTTTCAACAAATGGTGCTGGAGCACTTATCATATGCAAAAAAAAAAAAGAACCTTGACCCTTACCTCATACCATATTTTAAAATTAACTTGAAATGGATCATAGGTGTAAATGTAAAATCTAAAACTATAAAGATTCTAGAGAAAAATATTAGTGATCTGGGTTTGGTGATGATTTCTTAAATATGTCTCCCAAATCATGAACTATTAAAAAAAATCAATAAATTGGATTTCTTAAGATTAAATATGTTTAGTCTTCAAAAGACACTATTCTTTTGGCAACATCTCAAAAAGTTAAATATACACTTGCCACACGACACAGCAACTCTACTCTTAAAGAAGAAGACATATGTCTGCATGAAGATTTTCATTTTGAACAATCATAGCAACATTATTCATAATAGCAAAAAGCTGGAAACAACCCAAGTGTCCGTCAAAGGGTGAATTCATATAATGGAATACTACTCAGCAATAAAAAGAAATGAGCTACTAATAAATGCAATAGAATAGATGAATCTCAAAAACATTTTACCAAGTAAAAGAAGCCTGACAGAGAAGACTATATATTGGGTGATTTTATTTATGTGAAATTTATAGAAAAGTCAAAACTGTGGATGTAGTAAACATTTCAGGGACTGACAGAGGCCCATGTTGGGAGTGAGGAAAGACCACAAATAGGCACAAGGGAACTTGCGGGGCTGATGGAAGTGTTCTAAAACTGGATTGTGGTGATAGTGTAGCAACTGTACTACTTACCAAAAAGCATTGGCCTGTGCACTTTTAATGGGTGAATTGTATGATATGTAGTTTACATTTTAATAAAGTTGTTAAAAGTGGAAGGAAAGGCTTCTGTTAAGAATATTAAAGGGCAATCCACAGATCAGGAGAAAATATTTCCAAAATACTTATCTCTCAAAAGACTTGTAGCTAGACTATATTAAAATCTATTACCACTCAATAATAACAACCCAATTTGTAAAATAAGCAAAATATTTATTCAGATAGTTCATCATAGAAGATACATGGTTGTCCAATAAGCACATGAAAAGATGCTCAACAATATTAGTCATTAGGGAAATGCAAATTAAAACCACAATGAAATTCCACCTCAGACCCACTAGAATGACTAAAATTAAAAACACTGACCATACCAAGTGTTGGTGAGGATTAGAATAACTGGGACTTTGAGACACTGTTGGTGGATATATTGTATATATAAGTGTATATATTGGTACACTTATTTTTGGATAATTATTTGTCAGTTTCTTCTTAAAAACTTTAAACACATGACTACCATAAAATTCAGCCATTCTACTACAAAGTATTTCTTGAGAAAAATGAAAACAACCATCTGCCCAAAGACATGTATTGTGAATTTTCATAATAAATTTATTTGTATAAATAAATATTTATTATAGCCAGAAACTGTAAAAATCAAAGCCCCATAAGGAGTCAATGGACTAATATACTATAGCAAATCCATACGATAGGATATTTCTCAGTTTTAAAAAAGAATGAACTATTGATACAACGTGGTTGATACATGTTGATGCAACAATATGGATGAATCTCAAAATAATTGTGTTGAGTTAAAAACAACCTGTACCAAAAATAAATTCACACTGTGTGATTCTACTTATATAAAATTCTACAAAATACAAATAAATCCATAGTGATGGGGAGCAGATCATCTAATGCTTAGGGAAAAGGGCTGTAGAAGAACAGATTTGGGGCATGAGGAAATTTTTGGGATGATGGATATGCTCGCTATATCCATTATGGTGATGGTTTCACAGGTGCATACCTATGTCAAACTTGATCAGGTACATACTTTAAACATGTGCAATTCTTTATACATCAATTGGGATACAGTAAAGCTCTAAAAATTGAAAAAAGAATTTTTAAAAAACAATAAGTAAAAGTAAGAACTAAATAATTGAATTTAGATACTGCTGAAGGAAGATTGTGGGACTGTAAGATAGATTATTGTTGTTCAGTCACTCACTTGTGTCTGACTCTTTGTGACTCCACAGACGACGGCACACCAGGCTTCCCTGTCCTTCACCATCTTCCGGAGCTTGCTCAAACTCATGTCTGTTGAGTTGGTGGTGCCATCCAGTCATCTCATTCTCTATCGCCTGAACAACAACAAAGATAGATTAGAATGAAATATCCCAAACTGAAGCATGAAAAAAAAAAACACCACAGAATTGAAAATACATAAAAGAACATAGGAGACATATAGATCATGGTGAAAGAGCCAATGTAATAAGTATCTGAAATCCAAGAAGAAGAATCCAGGAAGAAGAAAGAAAAGAAAAGGAGAGGCAGAAGCAATACTTGAAAGGCATTTTTTGAAAAAAACATTGAAAGACAATATGTCATAGGTTCAAGCAGAGCTAGGAAAATCACACCTAGGTACATCACTGTAAAACTGAAAATCAAAGACAAAGAGAAAATCCCAAAAGCAGCCAGAGATAAAAGCCAATTACTCTCAAGGGACAGCAATAAGACTGATACCTGACTTCTCAACCGAAATAACGAAATCCAGAAGACATTGGACTGATAACTTAAAAGTGCTGGGAGCAAATAACTGCCAACCTCAATCCCCACTGAAAATATTCTTTAAATAATAAAAAGACATTTTCAGCAGACAAAACCTGAGATAATTCAATACCAGCAGGTGCATGCTAAAGCAAAACTTGAAGGAGTTTTTTAGGTAGAAGAAAACAATCCCAGGTGAAAGCATTGAGATACCATAAGGAAAGAAGAATAACAGAAGATGGAAATATGAAGGCAAATTCATTTATTATTGACTACATTAAAAAATAATGTATTTTTAGGATTTAACATAGAAAATTAAAAGAGGAACATGACAACCTAAAAGATGAGAGAGGAGTAAATTGAATGAAGTGTTCTGTTGTTCATAATTCTGAGAAATGATACAATTATTTATTTATACTAGATTTTAATAAGTAAGGGTCCCTGGTGGCTCAGATGGTTTCCTGCACTGCAGGAGACCCAAGTTCGATCCCTGGGTCATAAAGATTCCCTGGAGAAGTAAATGACAACCCACTCTAGTATTCTGGCCTGGGAAATCCCATGGACAGAGGGGACTGGCAGGCTACAGTCCATGGGGCCACAAAGAGTCAGACACGACTTAATGACTAAACCACCACCAAATAAGGAATTGCATTAAAAACAAATGAACTAAATATTTCAATTAAAACATGACAAATATTGTTGGATTCAATTTTTTATGTGTTATTTACGAGAGATAAACTTTAAATATAAAAACATTAAAAGGTGAAGAGTGGAAGTATATACCAGGAAAGTTCTGACAGCAACAAAATGTTCAGGTGGTTACATTAGTGTTGGAAAAAATAGACTTTGAAGAAGGTACTTAACTATAAGGAGAGATATTTCTTTATGATAAATGTTAAATCCAATAGAGAAATACAGTAACTCCCTATATTTTCATGCACACTATTATATAGCCTTCAAATATATAAAACAAAAATAAGTAGAACTAAATAGGGAAATAGCTGAATCCACAGTCATCATTAAGCCATTTCAACGTTTTGATATACCCCTTCTTAAGGTTTAAAACAAGCAGACCAAAAAAATCAGTGAGGATATAGAGTATTTGAATAATGCATTTAACAAATTTGACTTAACTGACATATACAACATACTGAACCTTACAACTTCAGAATACATGTTTTTTATGTGCACATGGAACATTCATCAAAATGAACCATATGTCGTGCCTTAAAGCAAAATCTCAACAAATTTCATAAGACTGAAATTTCGACCATATTGGAATTAAGCTGAAAACCAATTAAAAAAACTAGAAAATTCCCAAGTGTTTGAAAGAAGTATTATTACAACATAAAATATTCTTCTAAACAGCCTCAGCTTAAAATTTTAAAAATGATGAAAATTTAAAACATCTACATAGAATGATAAAGAAGACACAATATATCAAAACTTTTGTGGGTACAGCTATAGCCATAATTAGAGGAAACAGTCTTAACTGAGGAAAAGTTAAGAAGCAAGAAAGATTGAATATATTAATTGAAGATTAAAAAGAACAGCATCATCATATTTTAAAAGATATTTAAAAGTAAATAAATAGCAGAATCAATGAAAATGGAAAAGAATTTAGAAACAACCAATAAAGTCAATTTTTTAAAGGACTAATAAAAATGATGTGAATGGGTGAATTTAACTCAGATGACCATTATATCTACTACTGTGGGCAGGAACCCCTCAGAAGAAATGGAGTAGCCATTATAGTCAACAAAAGAGTCGAAAATGCAGTACTTGGATGCAATCTCAAAAATGACAGAATGATCCCTGTTCATTTCCAAAGGCAAACCATTCAATATCATGGTAATTCAAGTCCATGCCCCAACCAGTAACGCTGAAGAAGCTGAAGTTGAACAGCTCTATGAAGAACTATAAGACCTTCTAGAACTAACACCCAAAAAAATGTCCTTTTCATTATAGGGAACGGGAATGCAAAAGTAGGAAGTCAAGAAACACCTGGAGTAACAGGCAAATTTGGCCTTGGAGTACAGAATGAAGCAGAGCAAAGGCTAACAGAGTTCTGCCAAGAGAACACACTGGTCATAGCAAACACCATCATCCAACAACAAGAGAAGACTCTACACATGGACATCACCAGATGGTTGACACCAAAATCAGATTGATTATATTCTTTGCAGCCAAAGATGGAGAAGCTCTATACAGTCAGCAAAAACAAGACTGGGAGCTGACTGTGGCTTGGATCATGAACTCCTTATTGCCAAATTCAGACTGAAATTGAAGAAAGTGGAGAAAACCACTATACCATTCAGGTATGACCCAAATCAAATCCCTTATGACTATACAGTGAAAGTAAAAAATAGATTTAAGGGACTAGGTCTGATAGACAGAGTGCCTGATGAACTATGGAATGAGGTTCATGACATTGTACAGGAGATAGGAATCAAGACCATCCCCAAGAAAAAGAAATGCAGAAAAGCAAAATGGCTGAGGATGCCTTACAAATAGCTATGAAAAGAAGGGAAGCGAAAAGTAAAGGAAAAAAGGAAAGATATACCCATTTGAATGCAGAGTCCCAAAGAATAGCAAGGAGAGATAAGAAAGTCTTCCTCAGTGATCAATGCAGAGGAAAACAATAGAATGGGAAAGACTAGAGTTCTTTTCAAGAAAATTAGAGATACCAAGGGAACATTTCATGCAAAGATGGGCTCGATAAAGGACAGAAATGGTATGAACCTAACAGAAGCAGAAGATATTAAGAAGAGGTGGCAAGTGTACACAGAAGAACTGTACAAAAAAGATCTTCACGACCCAGATAATCACGATGGTGTGATCACTGACCTAGAGCCAGACATCCTGGAATGGGAAGTCAAGTGGGCCTTAGGAAGCATCACTACGAACAAAGCTAGTGGAGGTGATGGAATTCCAGCTGAGCTATTTCAAATCCTGAAAGATGATGCTGTGAAAGTGCTGCACTCAACATGGCAGCAAATATGGAAAAGTCAGCAGTGGCCACAGGACTGGAAAAGGTCAGTTTTCATCCCAATCCCAAAGAAAGCCAATGCCAAAGAACGCTCAAACCTACCGCACAATTGCACTCATCTCACATGCTAGTAAAGTAATGCTTAAAATTCTCCAAGCCAGGCTTCAGCAATACGTGAACCGTGAACTTCCAGATGTTCAAGCTGGTTTTAGAAAAGGCAGAGGAACCAGAGATCAAGTTGACAACATCTGCTAGATCATCAAAAAAGCAAGAGAGTTCCAGAAAAACATCTATTTCTGCTTTATTGACTATGCCAAAGCCTTTGACTATGTGGATCACAATAAACTGTGGAAAATTCTGAAAGAGATGGGCATACCAGACCACCTGACCTGCCTCTTGAGAAATCTGTTTGCAGGTCAGGAAGCAACAGTTAGAACTGGACATGGAACAACAGACTGGTTCCAAATAGGAAAAGAAGTACGTCAAGGCTGTATATTGTCACCCTGCTTATTTAACTTATATGCAGAGTACATCATGAGAAACGCTGGGCTGGAAGAAGCACAAGCTGGAATCAAGATTGCCAGGAGAAATATCAATAACCTCAGATATGCAGATGACACCACCCTTATGGCAGAATGAAGAGTAACTAAAGGGCCTCTTGATGAAAGTGAAAGAGGAGAGTGAAAAAAGTTGGCTTAAAGCTCAACATTCAGAAAACTAAGATCATGGCATTCAGTCCCATCACTTCAGGGCAGATAGATGGGGAAACAGTGGAAACAGTGGCTGACTTTATTTTTCTGGGCTCCAAAATCACTGCAGATGGTGACTGCAGCCATGATATTAAAAGATGCTTACTCCTTGGAAGGAAAGTTATGACCAACCTAGACAGCATATTCAAAAGCAGAGACATTACTTTGCCAAAAAAGGTCCGTCTAGTCAAGGCTATGGTTTTCCTAGTAGTCATGTATGGATGTGAGAGTTGGACTATAAAGAAAGCTGAGTGCCAAAGAATTGATGCTTTTGAACTGTGGTGTTGGAGAAGACTCTTGAGAGTCCCTTGGACTGCAAGGAGATCCAACCAGTCCATCCTAAGGGAGATCCTAAGGGAGTCCTGGGCGTTCATTGGAAGGACTGATGTTGAAGCTGAAACTCCAATACTTTGGCCACCTGATGCGAAGAGCTGACTCATTTGAAAAGACCCTGATGCCGGGAAAGATTGAGGGCAGGAGGAGAAGGGGAAGACAGAGGATGAGATGGTTGGATGGCATCATCAACTTAATGGACAAGGGTTTGGCTGGACTCCAGGAGTTGGTGATGGACAGGGAGGCCTGGCGTGCTGCAGTTCATGGGGTCACAAAGAGTCAGAGACGACTGAGTGGCTGAACTGAACTGAACTGAACTAACATCAGAAGTGAAAAGGGGAGTCATCATTACAGATCCTATAGATGTTAAAAGATAAGAGGATATTATATACAACTAAATATGATAGATTTGAAAATTTAGATGAATTGGAATAGTTACTAGATAAAACAACTTATTCAATAGTGTGGCTTACATGACACCCCACTCCAGTATTCTTGCCTGGAAAATCCCATGGACAGTGGAACCTGGTAGGCTACAGTCCATGGGGTCTCAAAGAGTCGGACACAACTGAGCAACTTCACTTTCACTAAGACACAAGAAGAGATAGAAAATCTAAAACTTCCCATATTCAATAAAGAAACTGCATCCATAACTAATACATTTCCCACAAAGAAAACTCCTGGCCAGTATGTCTTCACTGAAAAATTCTTCTTCCCAAAGGATTCTTATATTGACCCATGTAATAAGAGAGAAGTATCACCAATCTTGCATAAAGGCTATTAGAGAATAAAAGAAAGGAAAACAATCCTCAATTTGTTTTTATAAAGCCAACATAAACTTCATACAAAAACCTGATTAGGAAAGCATAAGAAAGGAAAATGTTTCTTATGAACATGTCAGACTCTTTCATGGACATATACCTCCAAGTAAATTATTAACTGATCAAATCCAGAAATACAGAATGATTTATCACCACCAAGTTGGATTTATTCAAGGAAGGAAAGGTTGGCTTAAAAAAGAAAAAGAAACCAATGCAATTTCCTCCACTAATAGAAAAGAGGACAAAAATCATATGATTATTTCAAGAAATGCTGAAGAAACAACTGATGAAACAACTATTTATAATTTTAAAAAGCTCTTAGAAAACCAAGAATAGATGGAAATGTCCTTGATGTGATAAAAGGCATATGCAAGAAACACTGAAAACATCATGCTGCTGCTGCTGCTAAGTTGCTTCAGTCGTGTCCGACTCTGTGCAACCCCACAGACGGCAGCCCACCAGGCTCTGCTATCCCTGGGATTCTCCAGGCAAGAACACCGGAGTGGGTTGCCATTTCCTTCTCCAATGTATGAAAGTGAAAAGTGAAAGTGAAGGCGCTCAGTCGTGTCCAACTCTTAGCAACCCCATGGACTGCAGCCTACCAGGCTCCTCCATTATACTTGATCAATATTTTTAAATTTTTTTGCCTTAGATTATAGATGAGACAAGGATATCCATCATCTCTATTTCTTTTCAACATTATCCTGGAGGTCTACTTAGTACAGCAAGGGCGGAAATGAAATAAAAAGTATAAAGATTGGAAAGGATGAAATAAATCTGTCATTATTCATGGCTAACATGACTGTGTATGTAGAAAATCCACAAGAATCTACAGATAAACCATAGAAATGAATAATTGAATTTAGCAAGGCATTTGATGCAAGGTCAACATTTTCATATACCACTAAGAATTTTTAAATAAATCAAAGTTTAAAAAATGACATTTATAAAACCATAAATAGTAAGTGTCTAAGGATAAATTTAACAATAGGTGAATAAAACTTCTATGATGAAATCTATTAATATTATTGAAATTAAAGACCTAAGTAAATGGAGAGATACCATGCTTACAGAGCTAAAGACTCAGTATTATAAAGGTATCGATTTCCCCAGAGTTGACCTATAGATTCATTGAAATCTCTATTAAATCTCAGTAGGTTTTTTTGTGGAAATTGATAAGCTAGATCTACATATAGGAATACAAAGGGTGAAAAACAGTCAATACAATCTTGCAGAATAAAAACAAAGTGGAAAGACTTACACTGTCAGATGTTAAAACTGAATATAAAGCTACAGCCATTAAGAAAATGTAACACAGGCACACAGGTATACAAATAGGACAGTGGGACAGAATAAAGCCAAGAAACAGATATACACATGTGCATTGGGATTTGATTTTTTTTTTTTTAAGTTGACATTACAGAGCAGTGAGATATAACATTTTCTGTAAATGGTGCAGTAGCAATCAGATACCTATATGGAAAAAACTGATCTTACTTTTTACCTCACACCATATGAAAAGTAAAATAAAGCTTCCAGAAGACAACATTAGAGAATATCTTTGTGCCTTTGAGTGAGTGAGTGAGTGAGTGAACATTGCTCAGTCGTGTCCAATTCTTTATGACCCTATGGACTACACAGTCCATGGAATTCTCCAGGCAGAATACTGGAGTGGGTAGCCTTTCCCTTCTCCAGGGGATTTTCCAAACCCAGGGACTGAACCCAGGTCTCCCACATTGCAGGCGGATTCTTTACCAGCTGAACCACAAGGGAAGCCCTTGTGCTTTGGGGAAGGCAAATTTTGCTGAACAGCACATGGCACTAACATTAAGGAAAATATTGAAAATCAGAGTATACTAAAGTCAAGTACTTCTTTGAATGAAAAGACACTGGTAAAACTGTGGAAAGTCAAGTTACAGAGGGGAAGAAGATATTTTCTGACATATTACTGCAAAAGACTTCTGCCTAGTACATAGGAAGAATTCCAAAAAATCCAAAATGTATTGTCTAAAGAAGACAATACAAGAATGGGCAGAAGACTTGAACAGGCATGTCACAAAAGGGGCCATCTGATTGGTCTACAAACACATGAAAGCCTGTTCACCTTCTTTAGTCATCTTGGAAATACAAATTAAAACCATGAGATAACTATTACAAGAATTTAAAGGACTGACATTACCAAGGGTTCATAAGAATAAGGATCTGCTGGAATCCAGAGTGTAAATTAGAAAATTCACTTTGGAAGACTGTATGGTGTTATCTACTAAAACTGAAATACTCATATCCTATGACCCAGAAATTCCACTTCTAGACATATGCCCAACAGTCATGAATGCATTTTGGACCAAGTGATGTGTAAAAGAATGTTCACTGCATCACTATTTATCAGTTCAGTTCAGTCGCTCTGCTGCTGCTGCTACGTCACTTCAGTCGTGTCCGATTCTGTGTGACCCCATAGATGGCAGCCCACCAGGCTCCCCCGTCCCTGGGATTCTCCAGGCAAGAACACTGGAGTGGGTTGCCATTTGCTTCTCCAATGCATGAAAGTGAAAAGTGAGAGGGAAGTCGCTCAGTCCTGTCCAACTCTCTGCGACCCCATGGACTGTAGCCTACCAGGCTCCTCCATCCATGGGATTTTCCAGGCAAGAGTACTGGAGTGGAGTGCCATCGCCTTCTCTGTTCAGTCGCTCAGTCATGTCCAACTCTTTGTGACCCCATGGACTGCATCACACCAGGCTCCCCTGTCCATCACCAACTCCTGTAGCTTGCTCAAACTCATGTCCATCGAGTCAGTGATGCCATCCAACCATCTCATCCTCTGTCATCCCCTTCTCCTCCTGCCTTCAATCTATTTATAATAGCTCCAAATAGGAAACAGTGCAAATGACCTTCAATAGTAGAATGGAGAAATAAGTTGCAGTAGAGCCATTAAGTGGAATGTTACACAGGAATGAAAATGATTGAACTACAGCTCCACAGAGCATGAATGAATCTCAGAGATGCTGAGTGAAAGAAGCCTGACATAGGAGTATATTCTGTAAGATTTTCTTCATATAAATGGCAAAAATAGGCAAACTAATCTATGGTGACAGCAGTCAAGTTAAGTGTTACCATGGTGAAGGGGAGACAGTGGCTGGGACAGGACCCGGAGGAGGGCTTCTGGACTGATAATGTCTATATCTTGATCTTGAGTTGTTAGTACTATGTTTCACTTTCTGAAAACTCATCAGGCTTTAGACTTATGATATGTGCTTTTTTCTGTAGGTATGTCAGACTAAAATAAAAAAATTCATTCCTAAAAAATTATACCTAGACACCAAAAACTGGCAGAGTCCCAAGAGTCTGATAGTACACTCTGCTGGTGAATATAAACAGGCACTCTCCTACACGGCAGGTGTGTACAACTCCTATGGAGGATGATCTGACAATGTATCTAGTTTACATTTGCACGTATATTTTTAAAAATAGACTTTAATTTTCAGAGCAGTTTTAGGTTTACAGCAATATGTAGTAGAAAATACAAAGGGTTCCTACATACCCCGCCCCTCACACTCCCCCACCAGCAACAGTCCTTGTTAGTGGGTACATTGGTCAATGAATCCAGCATCACCATCATTCAAAGTCCGTAGTTTACCTGAGAGTCCACTCTCGTCTTGTTCATTCAGTGGATTTTGACAAATGTGTAATGATACATATCCACCATTATAGTATCATACAGAATAGTTTCCCAGCTCTAAAAACTGCGTGCACTCCATCTATTCATCCCTCCCTGGCCCTGGGAACTCTGGCAACCACTGATCTTTTTTTTTTAAGTTGTGGCAAAATACACAAACAACATAAAATTTACCATCTTAACCATTTGTAAATGTACAGGTCAGTGGCATTAAGTACATTCATATTGTTGTGCAACCACCATCATCACCATTCTCCAGAATCCATTTCATCTTGCAAAACCGACGCTCTAGCCAATGAAGAATAACTCCCCATTCCCCACTCTCTAGCCCCTGGCATCCACCACTCTACTTTCTGTCTCTGTGAATTTGGCTATTCTAGGGACCTCTTTTAAATGGAATCATACAGTATTTAACCTTTTGTGATTGGCTTATTTCACTTAACATTATGTCCTCAAGGTTCATCCACGTTGTATCATGTGTCAAATTTTCCTTCCCTTTTAAGACTGAATAATACGGCATCACCAGTAAATTCTACATTTTGTGTCTATCAAGGAACATTTTGGTTGCTTTTACTTTTGGGCTATTGTGAATAATGCTGCTATGAACATCGGTGTACAAATATCTCTTTGAGTCCCCGATTTTCAATTTTATTGAGAATATATCTATGTACTGCTCTGAAAGTGAAAGTCACTCAGTCGTGCCCGACTCTTTGTGACTCCATGGACTCTACAGTCCATAATACTGTAGTGGGTAGCCTTTCCCTTCTCCAGGGGATCTTCCCAACCCAGGGATTGAACATATTGCTCTATCATATGATGATTCTATTTTTAATTGTTTGAGGAACTACCGTTCTGTTTTCTATTTTGTTTCCACCAACAGTGCACAAGCGTTCCGATTTCTCCACATCCTCACCAAGAATTGTCATTTTCTGTTTCTTTTTTTAATAGTAGTCATCTTTATGGATATAAGGTGATATCTCATTGTGGCTTTGATTTGCATTTCATTAATGATAAGTAATGTTGAGCATGTATTTATGGATATTTTTATATCTTCTTTGGAGAAATGTCTATTCAAGTCCAAATGAAAACTGTTTCTCTGTTCACAATATTTTTGACACCAAATGTGTGGGTGTTTTTCCCCCACATCAACCAATTTCTCAGTTCTCAGGACACAGACTGGGTGTCACGTCAAAAAATCATTTAACTATATATGTGATGGTTTATTTCTGGTCTCTCTTTTCATTTCATTAGTCCATATGCCTGTCTTTATGCCATGACTACACTATTTTGGTTATTGTAGCTTTGTAGTAATTTTTGAAATCAGAAAGTTTGAGTTCCAATTTGTTTCTCTGCTCTCTTAGCATATCAATTAGCATTTCTCTATTTTCTCTCCACTCTTAGCATATCAATTATACTTTTTGGCTTTATTTTTTAACTTTTTTTTTTTTACTTTTTTCAGTAGTTGCCCTAGAGTTTGCAATACACATTTACAACTAATCCAAGTCCGCTTTCAAATAACATTATACCATTTGACAGGTAGTGCAAATACCAAATTCTTTTTTCCCATCCTTCCTCACGTTTCTGTCCTTCATTTCATTTATCCACAAGCAATAATCATCAAATACATTGTCACTATTATTATTTTGAAAAACTTATCTGTTAGATCAATTATAAATTTCAAAAATATTTTTCATTTTACCTCCATTTATCCCTTCTCTAAAACAGTTCCCCCCACCCCCCCTTTTTTTTTTTTTTGATGTAGTTTTAAGTTTCTGACCTATATCATTTTCCTGCTCTCTGAAGAGCTCTTTTAACGTTTCTTACTAAGGTATTGTAGGTTTAATGATGGCAATTTTCTTCAATTTTTGTTTGTCTCAAAAATCCTTATTTCCCCTTCACTTCTGAAGGATAATTTCACATGATACATAATTTTAAGTTGGTGTTTGTTTTTTTTCTCTCTCTCTCTCATCACTGGAATTATTTCACTCTCTTCTTGCTTGAAAGATTTCTGAGAAGTTAGATGTACTTCATATCTTTGCCCCGATATAGGTAAGATGCTTTTTACCTCTGGCTTCCTTCAATATTTATCTTTAATGTAATATGTCTACTTGTCATTTTAGGGATATTTTGGTTTATTTGTTTTTGGCATTTATCCTGCTTGTTGTTCTCTGGATCTGTGGCTTGGTGTCTGACATTAATTTGAGGACATTCTCAGTCATTATTGCTTCAAATATTTCTTCTGCTCCTCTCTCTCCCATTCTCCTCCTTCTGGAATTCACATTACATATTACATCTTTTATCCCCAAATTCTTAGTTATTCTGTTCTGGGTTTTTTGGTCTTTTTTTCTCTTTTCATTTCAGTTTTTCTAAGTTTCTGTAGATAAATCTTCACTGATAAGTAGTTCACTGATTCTTTCCTTAGCTGTGTCCAGTCTGGTGAAAAACCCATCATCAAAGGCATCCTTCATTTTTGTTATAGAATTTTACATTTCTTTTTGATTATTTCTTAGAATTTCCATCTCTCTGCTTACATTACTGACTCGTTCTTGAATGTTGTCTACTTTTCCCGCTAGAGCCTTTAGCCAATTAATCATAGTTATTTTATATTCTCAGTGTGATTATTCCAACATCTCTGCTCCATCTAAGTCTGGTCTGATGCTTGCTCTGTCTCTTCAGATGTGTTCTTCGACTTTTAATATGCCTCGCATGATGTACCGAATAAAAGGAACCATATCCCTAGGCTTTTAGTGATCTGGTGGTGAGGTATGGGGTGAGGGGAAGTATTTTAGTTCTACAATTAGTTCTCTCTTTTTGTGAGCCTTTGCTCCTGGCCTGAGACCCTCATGAGTTTTTCTTAGTCCTCTGCTACCCTTTCCATCCCACTTTAGATGGGACAAAAAAGGCTAGATGGGATTGCAATTGAATATTTCTCTCCCCCAACACGGAAAGCTAAATGCAACTGGAGTTGGATATTTCTCTTCTACCAGATCACTTAAGAAACTGGTTAAACAGTTTCTCCTGAAGGCAGACAGGTCCTTGTTAGGAGGAACAGAATGCTCTGATCTATTTCAAAATGCCTTCTTCCCCACTCCTTCTGCTGGAGACAAGAGGGAAATTTCTTCTGATGCTCTCTCTGAGATTCTAGTGAAGCTCATGAAGGTAATATGTCATCCCTTGGTATACCCAGGGGTTAAAGGACCCCCTGCAGAAACCAAAATCCACAGATGCTCAAGTCCCAGAGTTGGTTCTGCATCCCTGGATTCAACCAACCTTGGATCCCAAACATAGTACACATGGTATTGAAAAAAATCCGCATATGTAAGTGGACCTGTGTTCTTGCCTGGAGAATCCCAGGGACAGGGGGAGCCTGGTGGGCTGCCATCTATGAGGTCACACAGAGTCGGACACAACTGAAGCGACTTAGCAGCAGCAGCAGTGGGCTTCCCTTGTGGCTCAGCTGGCAAAGAATCTGCCTGCAATGAGGGAGACCTGGATTCAATCCCTGGGTTGGGAAGATCCCTGGAGAAGGGAAAGGCTACCTACTCCAGTATTCTGGCCTGGAGAATTCCATGGACTCTATAGTCCTTGGGGTCGCAAAGAGTCAGATACGACTGAGTGACTTTCACACACACACAAGTGGACCTGCACAATTCAGAAATGCACTCGCAACTGTGGAGAGCTCGCTGACACTGCGCCCTCCCTGGAGCTTTGTTTTATTTGTATTTTATTTATTTATTTTTGCCTGTGCTGGGCTTTTCTCTAGTTGCAGTGAGTGGGGACTACTCTAGTTGCGGTGCACCAGCTTCTTATTGCGGCGGCTTCTCTTGTTGTGGAGCAAGGGCTCTAGGGTACATGGACTTCAGCAGCTGTGGTTCCTGGGCTCTAAAGCACAGGCTCAGTACTTGTGGCACACAGGCTTAGTTGCTCTGCAGCATCTAGAATCTTCCTGGACCAGGGATCGAACCTATGTCTCCTGCATTGGCAGGTGGATTTTTTACTGCTGAGACACCAGGGAAACCCCCTGGAGTTCTTAACTCTGAAATTTGTCTGCAGTCAGCAATTCATCAATTACAGTCTGGGTTTCCCTACCTCAGGCTGGTTCTCCCAGCAGTTTCTTCCCATAGGTTTCTGCTCTGGTAAGTTGCAATCCTCTGTATATGCCTGTTTGTCTCTCGTTTGGGGAACAGAAATTTGCCCTGTGACCTCAGTTAAGAACAGTTGTTATTTTCAGTTCGTTCAGCTCTTTTATTGTGTGAATGGGAGACATGACTTCCAAGCTCCTTACTTGAAGCTATGGGGCTTCAGTCCATATCTACAGTCTGTTTATTTACAGAGTTTTATTATGGACATCTTCAAGCGTGCATAAGAGTAGAAAGAACCGCATGATGAACTCCTATGTACTCATAAGCTTCAACTTTTACATTCTGCAGTTTCTGTTTCATCCATTCCATCTTTCAAATGTTTTTTTTTTCCTCTAACAAAAATAGTCTGTTTCCTCTGACCAGCAATATCACTTCTAGAAATTTGTTTTAGAGATATATTGTGGGTCAGCTGGTAAAGAATCTGCCTGCAATGAGGGAGACCTGGTTCAGTCCCTAGGTTGGGAAAATTCCCTGGAGAAAGGAAAGGCTACCCACTCTAGTATTCTGGCCTGGAGAATTCCATGGACTCTATAGTCCTTGGGGTTGCAAAGAGTTGGACACAACTGAGCAACTTTCACTTTCACTTCATTTTCATGCATTTGGGCAAAATTTGGCTTATCCAAAGTTATTTATTACAGACTTGTTTGGACAGGAAGAGGCAGAAACAATGCAAATGTCCATCAAAAGGGGACTGGTTAAATCCACCATGGAACATCACACAATGGAGGGCTAGCCAGATGTAGAAATAGGCCTTGGAACCATAATATGCATCAATACAGAATATTCTCCAAAGTATATTGCTAAGTGAGGAAAAAAAATAAAATGTAACAATTGGCAAAAAGATGCATCTAGTATACTGCCACCGTGTAACGAAAAGGGGCGGAGTGATGTGACCATATTTTCTTGTGTGGTGCATAAAATATCTCTAGAAGGTTAAATAAGACGTAGATGACACTGGTTGCCCTTGCAGAGAGGAGCTGGTACCCTGGGAACAGTGGGAACAGTGGGAACAGTGATATGAGGGGGATTTTCACTGTATACCCTTTTCTACCTTCTGATTTGTAAATCACGGGCATGTATTGAAGGCAGGAGGAGAAGGGGATGACAGAGGATGAGATGGTTGGGTGGCATCACTGACTCAATGGACATGAGTTTAAGCAAGCTCTGGGAGATGGTGAAGGACAGGGAAGGCTGGCGTGCTGCTGTCCGTGGGATCACAAAAAGTCAGACACGGCTGAGCAGCAGCAGCATCCTGGTGAATGAATGAATGAACAAAATTTAAAAGAAAGGAAGGAAACTCCTTCTCCTGTACTCTAGAGGATGCGGAGGTGATGGACGGGGAGACCGACACATTTATTGAATATTTAGGCCATGGGGCTGTGCTCCTTATCCTATAAAGCTCCCTACACCCTGGGAGGCAGGTGGTTTATACCCATTTCTCAGATGAGGAAGCTGGACTCAGCTCTCTGAAGCAACTTACCCAAGATGAATTATGACCTAAGTTAACCAGCAGAGCCAGCCGGGAGCCCAGGTCTGACTCTGTCTAATCCAGCTCACTCCCCCATGGGGAGTGTACAAGGAGCTTGACTTCCTGCGCTACTGGCACAAGAGCAGATCAGAATCTCTGGGTCTCCAGCATGGACTCAAATTCTCCCCAGGGAGCAGCTGCACTTTCAAATTCATCCACTCCCAAGGCAGAATTACCTGATTCCTTCCCCAGGGATTCTTTACAGCTGCTGGATTAATCACAGCATCTCACTTCCCCCACCTCTGAAAACAAGATCCAATTTAATTTAGGGAGAAAAAGCACAAAAGCCATAAGACTCAGTTTATCCCTTGAAATACAGTCAGACTGAAGGAAAGAATTAATTTTTAATTCCATCTTAATTACTCAGAGAAATAATCTATTGGCACAGCCTGGCCCTGGGGTGCCCCTGGCTGATCTCTGCCTGCCACAGCCAGCACCTGAGGCTCACTCCAGGCACTGACCACAATGGGGAGAGGAGGGGCCTGGGCTCTCACACAGGTACCCTTGCTGAGGAGAATCAGAAACTGTAGAAAGTAATCCCTAATCTTTCCTTTAGCCCAATCTCAGATTTCTTTAATAAAGTGAGATTTATTCCTCGGTGATGCATAGTGTGTGTGTGTGTGTGTGTGTGTGCTGTGGGTGTGGGTGTGTGTGTATAGTGGGGGGGGATGTTGGTCCACAGGACATGCCAGATCACTTGTGACCCTAGGCTGAGGGGACAGGGACCATGTCTTCCTCATCATTTACCACTTGTTAAGCAACCCTCACTGAGCACCTACTATGTGCCAGGCATCTTGTGGGAACCAGGGACCCAGCAGAGCCTGTCCTCCCCCACAACACAGATGACATTCTAGGAGGAGGTGGGGGACATAGACAATAAACCGTCAGCAAATAAATATAAGTTCATGTCGTGATAAGTGCTATGTGGTAAATACAATAGGGCAATGGGCTGGAGAGTGATGGGCGAAGGTTTTCAAGAGTAAATAGGGAGGCTCTCTCCAGAAAAGGGTGATGTGGGGCTGAGGTTTGGGAAGAGTACATCAAGCAGGGGGCAAGGCAGGTGAAAAGGCCCTGAGGCAGGGACTGGACAACTTGTCTGCAGAGGAGAAAGGTGGGTGTAGCTGGAGTGGCTAAGCCAGGCACAGGGTGAGAGTTGATGACTTTGCATTGCATTTGGTGCCGAGGAAGGCACTGTGTGTGCGTGAGGACACACAGTAGGTGCTCAATAAGGGCTGGCTGCACAAACTGCACCCTCTGAACTGCTAGCATCTGGGAATCTGTTTGCTGCCATTTTGTCCCTTCCCCGCTGCCAGGGAAATTCAGACAACTGCTAATGTCCAGGAAACCGCCCTCTGCCAGCCCTCACCAACACTGTTTTGATGTGCTAACAACTCTTAATGAGGATCCTAATGAGTCACTAAAAATGGCATCATTAGGTTGAGAACAGAACAGTCTACACAAGCGAATGTCCAAAACAACCAGGCGATTAGCCAGGGAGCAGACACTCCCCCCCCTTCCAGCCTCTGCCGGGCAGGCCGCTGCTTTCACCCAAATGCAGGGGCCAGTGTGTCTGCCTGTATCTCCTTGGGCTGTGATTCCCCATCCCAGCACACTATCAGACTGGGTTCTTACTACCACATAAAGCTGTTAGTCTAAGAACTGAGAAAAATGAAATGTATATGCTGTGCTTAGTTGCTCCGTCATGTCCGACTCTGTGACCCCCTGGACTGTAGCCCACCAGGCTCCTCTGTCCATGGAATTCTCCAGGCAAGAATACTGGAGTGGCTTGCCATGCCCTCCTCCAGGGGATCTTCCTAACCCAGGATCAAACCCAGGTCTCCCACATTACAGGTAGATTCTTTACCATTTGCGCCACCAGGGAAGCTCAAGAGTACTAGAGTGGGTAGCCTATCCATTCTCCAGGGGATCTTCTGGACCCAGGAATCGAACCAAGGTCTCCTGCATTGTAGGTAGATTCTTTACCAGCTGAGCTACCAGTGAAGCTCAAATATATCTATATATATATATGAATTTGCTTAAATGTAAAAGTGGAAGTGAAGACATAGCTCGAGGCTGGTCAGAACTTAAAGTGAGAATGCATTAGGACAGAGTTCTGAAGGGAGGATGTTTTATTCGGCCTATTCAGAAGTTACAAAAAACAAATGTTTCCCGCATTAAATAACAGCAAGACTTTACGTAAAAACGTGGGTGAAAAGCCAGAAGCCTGGCCTCCCTGGCCCCGCACCCCACTCTGTCCTCTTTGTTACAGCCCCCACCATGCCCCAAGTTCTCCCCCACCCCCGAGACCAGTGTTAGTTGCCATTTATCATCAGGTTTGCCCAGTTGATTTTCTCTTTGGGGATTTAAAGGAAAAAGGCACATATTTCTCAAAGTCCCTTGATCAAAAGTACACAAACAAAACACAGATCAAGAGAGAGGAATGGTGGGGGAGAGACTAATTTCTTGAGGACGTGGAGACAATTCCTACATGTTCAATGTGCAAGTAAAGTGTGTATGCTTCCAGAGAATCCACTAAAATGCCATGGAAAGCAATCCCCTTCTCATCCCACTGTCGCACAGCCTGGGCCCCACGGCGTTGAAGCGGCCTTTGCCCCTGCTTAAGGGACTGTCATTTCTGCACTGGGATTATTGCTATGGCAGGGGCAGCCCTGGAAGCGAAGTGTTCACTGTTGGGAATCTGAGTGTGTGACTTGCTTTGAGCATGCTGCAATATTATGAGTATCTTGAGTTATATTCTTGGTGAACCTGAGCATTACTGTGTTTTCATTTCAAATCCCATAAGCTGATCTCACCTGATTGACTTCTGTGAGTCCAGCCATGGAACCCAGCAAAGACGAGTAGGGCCAACCCCTGCCCTGGGGAGCTGGCTACTCTGGGCAGGGGCATGCATAAGGGCAGTCAGCATCCTGATGATGGTGTGTGAAAAAGACCATTTTAAAGTGCTCAAAATGTTGACTAACTGTATTACTCCTTACTGTTTGAAGTTTGTAAAAATATGGTCATGGGAAAGAAGTCAAACCCTTCAAGAAGTTGTCATGAAAAGCAAGTCTCTGCTCACCCAGACCCCCGGTCTATGGGTTTCCCTTCTTCCACTTTCCCATAGAGCTGAATCAAATGGTGGTCCCCAGAGAGGTATGCCCATGCCTAATCCCTAGTATCTATGAGTATGACCTTATTTAGGAGAAAAGGGACCTTTGTAGATGTAATAAAGTAAGAATCTGGAGGTAAAAAAGTTATCCAGGATTGTCTACTTGGCCTTAAATCCAATGAAAGTGTCCTTAAAAATAGACACAGCACAGAGGAGGAGCCAGTGCCAACTCAGAGGCAGAAACTGAAGGGATGCAGCCATGAGCCAAGGGATACAACAGCTGCTGGAGCACGGCGGGGAGGCCTTGGGAGGGAGCACGGCCCTGCTGACACGTAGATTTCAGACACATGGTGACTGAATTAATTTCTTTTGTTTTAAGCCACAGTGTTTGTGATAATTTGTCATGGCAGCCACAGGGAACTAGAATTCCTCTCTTTCTTTCTCTAGCCTTCCTCTCCCTCATTTTCTAAATACAAGGAGAATATCATAATCAGTGTATTTCTTGCCTTTTTCATTTAAGCATTGCTTGAAAATCTCTCTCACAGACAGCTGCCAATGGTCTTATTTATGCTTGTATGGTATTCCATCGTATGGATGGATACACTGTTGATTGGCCTACCCCATCTCTTACTAATGAACTGAGATTGTTCCCCATCTTTTACTCACACACACAACACTGCAAAGATGGCTTTTCCTGCACAGGTGGGTATGCGAGGGAAACATCTGCAAGATCAATTCCCACAAGTAGAATTGCCGTATCCAAGAGTGTGAGCGTTTCCCATTTTCCTCGGTATTGGCCAAATTGCCCTCCAAGGAGGTTATACAACAGATTCCTTTTTAAAAGTACATTTTTTTCTCATTACAAAAGTAATCTTTTAGTAGAATTCTTAAGGGTGATTTGATTACACCTTGTAACCAAAATCTCTTCTAGCAGAACATAGTCAATAGGAAAAATAACATCAATTACCTGAAATTTTCTTGCCAGCCTGGCTCGATTGGCCCTCATCTGCTAAACAGGAGTTCCCGTGTTACATGTCTGTTTTTCCTCCAAGTGGCCTCTGTTGGGGGCTCTGAGGCAGAGCGCCAGGATGAGGCTCTTTGAGCCTGGAAGGCCATCAGAAAGGTCCCCTCTTCTGCCATCAGTGAATAATTCCAACCTTCCCTATCTCCCAACCCAGGTTCCTTTTATGAGACAAGGAGAAAGGGAAACAAGAGAGTCACGCTCCCATCTGGACAGTCCTGTACAAAGCTAAATGTCCAGTTTGTCCTTGTTCATCATGTTCCTGGACCAGACTTTGGCTCAGAGGAAATTCCCCTGCTCCTCACCAAGGTGGAGAAGGAGGTACTGGTTCCCCGAGGTGTTACCCAAGCTCCATTCTGCAGGCAAAGGGAGCCTTCTCTCCTCTACTTCTGGCCTGGATCAGCTGCCAGGAAGGGTGGTCTCTGCTTTAGCGTGCCCACTCCCCATCAGTCCCCCACAATGGTTTTGGATTTAAAGAGATCCCCAAAGACCATCTTGCCCTGTTCTTCATTTTAGGGATGGACAAACCCAGGCCAAGGGAATGAGTCAATTGATCCAAGACCACACCCGCAGGGGCCCCCCATCACCTGCTCGTGAAGGTTTGAGCTCCTTCCATGGGATACAGGGCCTGGCTGGATGTGGACCCTACCTTCATTTCCAAACCCATCTCCTGCCACTCTCTGCCTCACCTGAAGTGGTTTGAATAGCCAAAGGAATTTGCAGTTCACCTGCTGCAGCCGTCTACCACCACCCCTACCTGCCAGCCCCAGTCTATATCTCACCTCCAGCCCACGCTCATCCAAACCCTTTCTTTCATCGTCTTTGCCTCATCAATTCCTTCTAATTTTTATGACTCAGCTCAGACACACCCCTTTCTCCAGGAAGCCTGCCCTGATTGTTTCCTAGTCAGGTTGGGTACCTCTTCCTGTCTCCTGAGCACATTTCTATGACCCCACTCACTCTGGTTATCATGATGTGTCTGGGGTCTTTCTCCTTACTGCCACCACATAGAGCTCTTGGAGGACTAAGAAAAAACCCAAGTCATCTATGTTGGCTCACATCACCCAAGTAAACATGTTTATTGAATGAGCAAATGAACAAACCAGAAGATAGGTGACAGTCATTGCAATAGATTAGAAAGAAGGAATCTTGGGCAAGGTGTCAGGAGACCTTTGCTATTTATTATTTGCACACCACTGGGCAAGTTTCTAACCTTCTCGAGGCCTCAGTTTCCTCCCCTGTAAAATGGTGTGATCTGACTATACACTAGTCAGCTGCTGCTACATAACAAACAGCCATAGGCTGTGAGTGACTTAACGGCAATAAGCACCATGCAGTTCATGCAGTCATGGTTGTCCAGGTGTTGGCTGATTCAGCCTGGGCCCCCTGAGGTGGCTTGCCAGGTCTGGCTCTGCTCAGTGAATCTCTTGTCTTCTGTGGGACGGTGGGGTAGCTGGATCATATCCTCAAATGGTGATGACAGAGGCACAAGAGAACCCATGCAAGTGTGGAGAGGCTCAGAATGGATACTCTGTCCATTCCATTGACCAAAGCTTGTCATATGGCTGAACCCAAAGGTAATGAGGGAGGGGACACACTCAACTCTGGGGGCAGAGAGAGGAACTGCTAACTCACATGGGAAAAGGATACAGAGAGGGTGAACAAAACCAGGGCCCACAAACCAGCCTGCTGCAAGTTATGCGGTGAGTGCAGATCCCGCGGGGCTGGCAGGCTTCCACCCTCTGAGATCATCCACCTGATTCCTCCTCTGCTCTGGGTCCCCTCTTGTCCTCCCGCTTGGTGAACTCCCCCTGTTTCTTTCTGCCAACTGGGCCCAGGTCGCTTCTGGTGGAAATGCTGTGTGAACAATTCTTTCTTCTCCCCATTTCTCACCCTGTACAGAACCTCAGCCCAAATCATCTGCTCCCTCCTTCAGCAAGAGCACAACTGATCATGTGGTCTCTTGAACCTGGAACCTGACATTGGCCTCCCTCTCTGCCCCTCCAGGGTCTCACCAAGCCCATGAATTTCACCTCTCAGTCCCTACTGACCCTGCCGCCTGCTCCTAGGACCACCTGCTCAACCCTGTCCCAGGTGGCCTCATATTCCCTAAACTGAGTCCATGCCTCCTCCAAAAACATGCTCCATGCTGTCACCTATGAGATCTTTGTAACAGGCAGATCTGCTTGGGTCTTCACTGCTAACAGCAGGGGCAGCCAGGCAGAATACATAATTAAGGCCATGAGGGGACAGGGTGGATGCTACGGGTAGAGTTGTGTCTCCTCCCCACAAATATGTTGGGGTCCTAATCCCCAGTGCCTCGTGATGTTAGCTTATTTGAAAGCAGGGTTATTACAGAGGTAATCATGTTGCGATGAGGTCATTAGGGTGGGCCCCAATCCGACTGTGTCCTTACGAAAAGCAGAAATTTGGACACAGACACCCATGCAGGGCAGACAATGTGAAGACACAGGTAGAACACCATCTACAAGAATACCGGAGGCCTCCAGAAGCCAGGGGAGGGGCGTGAAACAGAGGGTCTCCATAGCCCTCAGAAGGAACCAGCTGTGCTACACCTTGATCTTGGACGTGCGGCCTCTGGACTGTGAGACCATAAATTCCTGTTGTTTAAGTCACCTGGTTTGACATACTTTGCTACTGAGCAGCCCTAGGAAACTAACACAGTGCGGGGCAGTAGGGACAAATATATTAGCACACTTGAAAGGAAATGGTAACTGAGAAGCACACTGGGTTCCTGTGGGGGAGAGACAGGCAGAGAGTCAGCCAGAGAGATGGCCACGTGAAGCTGGACAGGCTGTTTCCGGCTCTGAAGATGCAGGAAGGGACCACAAGCCAAAGAGTGCAGGCAGCTTCCGGAAGCTGGAAAAAGCAGAGAAAGAGATTTTCCCTTACAGCCCAGAAAGGAATGCAATGCTGCTGACACTGAGATTTTAGCAGGTGAGACTCATCTTCACTTCTGACCTTCAGAACTGTAAGGGAGAAAGGTGTGTTGCTCTGAGACACAAAGTTGGTGGTGATTTCTTAACAGCAGCAATCAGAAACCAATACGGGACCCTCCCACCCACCCCCC
>NW_011494810.1:3148641-3159813 GCF_000754665.1 Bison bison bison | reverse complement strand
TGCTCCTCCCCATACCCATCTCTCTCAGCTTTGAGCCTGGGAGGCTGACCCACGAATGACCACACAGTCAGGCTCCCTAGTTCTCTGGCTAACAGGTGGGTGCAGCCAATGAGCCGCCCCCATGGCAGACAGGAGGGTGGGCAGAGAGAGAGGCCAGGGTATTTCTTCCTTCTCCCTGCCTGCCTGGGAGGTGGTCCTGTCAGTGGCTACATCCTGGGCTCCTGTGGACGGCCCTTCCAGCTCTGGTCACACTGTTCTCTCCCGTGTCTGGCGCTGCCACTCCCACTGTGGCTTCTCTCATCACCCCACCTGCATAGACCCTCACTAAAGTCTCCTCAGAGTTCCAGCCTTTAGTCCTATATGACTGAAGTGGCCTTCTGTCTCCTGCCAGAAACCTGCCCAAAGTCAAGGGGTGTGACCCTCAAAGATGATCCCGCCCATTTCCTCAGGACGCTCGGAGGGGCACTTCCCGAAGGAGAGTATTTAGTGTGACCCTTGCAGTGATTCCACAAGTGGGATCAGGAACAGGGATCCCAGAACTGGGAAAGGGGTCCAGGATTGGATTCTCCACCCTTTTCCCATAAATCTGTGGGCTTAGACGGATCTTCTGGACTCTCAGAAAGCTTGTTTGCTGTTGCAGAACAGATGGAGGTGTGTCCACTTCCCAGGCTGACCAGGGAGTGAAGTGGCCTCATGTGTAGGAGCACAGTCAAGCCGATGGGGGCATTCCAGGAGCAGAGCAGCGTGAGCTCAACAAGCAATCACGGCCATGCCTGGTGGGCAGCAAGCAGCCAGAGTGCCTGGAAGAGTAAGACCTATTTCTGGAAAGGTGTGTGGGGAGCAGGGCCCAGAAGGCATTTAGAATCAGCGCAAAAACCTGGATTCAATTCAGTTGGCAGTGGGCTGCTGGGTGGGTTTTTGAGTAGGGGAGTGACACATGGTCCGAATGATTCAGGACCGAGAGAGAGAGAACGGGAACTTAGGAGGTTAAAGATCTTTGGCAACTTCCTTCAGAGAATTTTGCAAAGCCATCTGTGTCTTGTTTTCTTTGTGTGAAAAGGGGAAATAGAGGTAAATAGAATTCCAGAAGCAACTTATTGACAGTGAGTCCCTGAGAGCAATTCTTTTCCTGGGTAACATGTCTTCCGGCTTGAAGTGTTTGCCAAGCTTGTGTTCAGGAGCCGCCAGGAACAGGAGGGCCTCCACATGAAGGGCTCTTGTGGGGTGGAGGGTGGGAGTACACTCTCATCATGGTCTACGGGCTGGTTGTACGTTCCTGGTCATACGTAGGAAAGGGAGGAAAAACTGAGTCACTGAACAAAGTTATACAGAGCCACCAGGTAAATGAGGTTGGTGGAAGCCATCCTGTCCCTGAAGAGTCACACATATACCAAAAGGCACAAGATAAAAGCACTCACCTGGCTACACAGAGCCTGGTCGGCACAGAGGGGCCAATCTGCTCTCATAGTGCATCACTCCTGTTGTTAATAGTCTCTACTGTAACAGTCATATACGACTTTGGCATCTTGTAAAATGTCATTGTTATTTCCTTAAAATGACTTGTTTGGAACACTTCTCTGTATTAGTCAGTACTTTTTGGCTTGCAAAAGTCAGAAACCCAGCTCAAACTGGCTCAAGAAAATAAGCCAACTGAGAAATCCAAGGGTATGAGCTGCAGCATCAGGCATGGCTGGATCCAGGTATAAAAACACTGTCGTCAGGACTCTGCTCCCTCTTCCCCACCCAGGTCTGCTTCTTCTGCACTGGCTTCATTCTTTGGCAGCTTCTTTCTCCACGGTGGTCCCAGCAGCTCCAGACTTTTATTCTACAGGCCAAGTACCCCAGAGGAAAGAGAGGACTTTATTCTTCATGGAATGGAACCCTCTTGGCTTGTGCAGGGTGGTGTGTTCACTCTGACATTGCTGTGTCAGGGATGGCAGGCTCTGGGTGTCTGTCCTAAGTGTCCACTCCCTGAGAGGGGTGGGTGGTTCCAGAGGGCACGTATCTGGGCGCAGAGAGTGAGGTGAGGGGTGGATGCTGGACTCATCAGTAGAGCAGGGGCCACCATGTGTTCATTCCTTATTTTCTCCTTCACTCTCAATAACCCAGTGTACATTCTAATCCAAAAATGTGTTTGCTAACAAATCTACATGTATGATAATCCATCACAGAAAATATAAAACTCTAGACCTGGCTTGATTCTTGCTCACCTTCTTGGGAGCCAGGTTCCGGGAAGAAGTGATGTCATGGGCCTTCAGAAGTCTGGATGGGAACAGCTGGACCCCTCTGCTTAATGCAGATATCCCCAGAGTGATGAACAGCAGAGACTTTCCCTGAAGAAGGAGTAAAATAATGCAGCCTAGAGCTCAGGCTCAGGCAGGTCCTGAGGTTACTCTATGGGAAGGACCTGAGAAGAGACAATTAACACTGTTAGCTGGGTCCCTAAACAGGGGTCTTTCCACATTACTTAGAATTTTTGGGTTGCAAGTAACAGAAACTAAATTCAGACTGACTAAGGCAAAATAGTAATTATAAAATTATTATTCACAATATAAAAATCATCACAATAAGCATTATTAACATATACTTATGTGATTAATCACATAAATGTAAAATTGGATATAATAGAATAATTATGAGTATTATAATAAATATTATTTCCTGACTCATATAACTTCAAGCATGACTGGATCCAGGTGCTCAACAAGTCATCAGGAAGCTGTAAGTCCTTATCTCGGGTGTCTCTTCTCTGCATTGGCTTTATTCTCAAGTCCTCTGCAGCATTGGGCTTATACTCTCAGCTCAGAAGTCCCAGCAGAAAGAGAGAACCCCTTCCCACCATCCCAGGATTCACCTGGATTAGATTTCAGATTGCCTGTCCATCTCCAAACTACCCTCAGTAACCAGGGTGATGAGATATGATGATGGGCCAGGCCTGTGGAATGCACCACCCTAACTCCCACCCCTCCCGAGTGATCAGATCCTTTCAAACTGAATGAGGGGGAGGGGTGGCCCCACAGAGGGGGGCCGCTGCCTGCAGGAAAAAAACAACAGCTGTCCCTCACTCGGGGAGGGGGCTGGTGGGGGAGTGCTAAAGTACAGAAGGCAGCCACATGCCAAGCAGGAGAGAAAGGCTGTTCCTGGCGGAGAAGTCTGAGTGAGGACTGGGCAATGAGGTGGGGGAGGGGAATGCTGGGGAGCAGGTGTAGGGTCACATATGGCGGGAGTCTTCCGCAGCATGGCCGATGGGCAGACCTGAAGGCAGAGCAGAGGAGAGAGAACCTGGGGTCAAAGGCCCAGAGAGCAGTTTGGTGCAGCTGGGAAGTAAAGCCTGTCCTCTCGTCTCAGTTATGAGTCTGATGCCTGCCGCCCCCCACACCCCCACTGTTGGCAGTCGTGCCCTGGCTCCGGGGCTCTTTGCTGCTGAAAAGCTTCTAGCTGGCTGCCCGTCTTCCTGGAGTTGCCCAGATGGCCAGGGCACGAGGAAGATGCTTGTCTTCCTGCAGGGGTTCAGGGCTGCCGCTCTGAAGTCCCACTAGAGGGATTCCTGTGAGCCTGGCCTTGCTCTGGGGGGCCGGGACACATGCGAAGGGGCCAGACGTGGCCCTGGTGTGCAGAGCTCACTTTCTGATTGGAGCCAGGACAGCTCCTGGGCTTTTCCCTGGGCTCTAGCACAGAGTATGGCTCACCAATGGGCTTCGGGAAATGTTTGTAGAATGAAGGGCAGTGATTGGTGGAAATGGCTTACTGCCCATCGGGGAGAGGAACTGCTTTTAGTCTGTTCCACCTTTAACTGGCTGGGTGACCTTCACTTAGTCACAAAACCTCTCTGGGTGTCCAGGTTCCTCGTCTGTCAAATGTGGGGGTTGGAATAGCCGGTCCCAGGGCACTGGGTCAGCTCTAACACTCGCTAGCTCTCTGGCTGATCCTCCTGCTGCGGGGCCCCTGGCCCTGGCAGCCACGCTGGCTTCCAGCCTTTTCCCCTTGGTACCCTGCGCAGAGCCGGCCCGGGCCAGCCGGGGCAGGGGAAAGAGGCATTCAAGGCGCTGTAATTATTGTAAAGAGGAGAGTTTAAGTGTTTAGTTTTATGAGGTAGCCGGCCCTCTCTGTCAGCAGAAAGCCGCGTGGTTCCCTGGGTGCGAGTTAATTTCCTCCGTGGCTCGTTTCCTCGCCCGCTGTCATTTTTTCTCAGCTGCTTTATGGCTTTCGGAGCCGTTCGGAGCAGTGTGTGGTGGTGGCGGTGGCTTTGCGCACTGGAGCAGAAAGCCCCAGACCCCCCACCCGCGTGCCGGAGCCCACCGTGGCCGGGTCCTGTGGAGGGCAGCAGGGCCGGTGACCTCTGTGCTGGATGAGACAGGTAGGCTGGAAGGGCGGGAGGAGAAATAAGGCTGGGCCAGGCTGTCTCCAACCAGGCCATGGCCCCTGGCACCTCCCTGACAACTTGTAAGGAGCAAATCTAAATTAAGTGATGGTCAGGCCAGCCTTGCAGCTGTCCCAAGTCCCTCAGTGAAACAGTGGAAGTTTTTACTCTCTTGTTTACAGTGAACAAGGCGGGAGAGAAGGCACCAGTTAGCTCTAGCTTCAGACAGACCTGGGTTCAATTCCCAGCCCCATCACCGCTGTGTCACTTGGGCCAAGAGACCTCACCCCCTGGGCTACCATTTCCTTGCCTGTGGAGTGGGAAGGTCAGTGGTGCCTGCCAAGTGGCGCTAAAGGGACAGAGAGTAGGGACAGAATCTGTAGGAAAAGCACCTAGAAGAGAGACTCTGCTCCCCAAATGTTAGCTTGGTTCCTCTGCTTCCTCTGTGGGGAAGTCATTGCCACCCAGGGGAGAGCAGGAGTCCTGGGAGCCAGCAGATGACCTCTAAAAGACACTGCAGGTCCACCAAGCCCGCACGCCTCAGGCCTGGCCGTGCATGTAGCATTGTCACAAGGGGGACCTGTGGGGATTTGATGAACCCACTTGAACCTACTATGTGTAACTGTGAGCACATCATGGGTTCTCTTACTCACACGATGTGACAGCAACTACTTCTAAGAACACATATAGAGGATTACATTAAATGAGATGAGGCATGTGGACCGACACAGTGAAAACTTCACGGTGATACCCAACCCAGGCACGTGGAGGCAGGGAGCTGGGGGACGCAGATTCTCTTCTGGATTGTGCCTCCAGCTCTTGTTCAAACTTGAACATAGCCGCCCCTCTTAGGGAAGCTCGTTCAGGCTACAGGCCCCTCTGAGACTCATTAAGTTGTGACTCCTCTGCCCAGAAAAGTGAACACACAGGGCCCCATGGATCGGGCAAGTGACTTCAGAAGTTTCTGAACCTCCTGAAATCTGGCTGCAGATCCCATGTTAAGGACTCTGAGCCAGGCTTCCCTAGTGGTCTTGCGGTTAAGAATCCACCTTACAATACAAGCAACACCGGTTTGACCCCTGGTTTGGGAAGATTCCCCATGCCACAGAGCAACTAAGCCCATGCTCCACGGCCACTGAGCCCACACTCTAGAGCCTGTGCTCTGCAGCAAGGGAAGCCACAGCAATGAGAAGCCTTTGCCCTGCAAGGAAGAATGTCTGCACTGGCCACAACTAGAGAAAGCCTGTGTGTAGCAACAAAGATCCAGTGTAGCTAAAAATAAATAAAAAAAAAAAAAAAAGAACTCTGAGCCAGTGGTTGCTCCGTGTGCTCACTGTCTGTGTCTTTGTGAGGGGACTGGAGGTAGGTTCCACATGGTTTATTTGTGTCCTTCTCAGACCCAACAGCACCTGGATTCAGGGATTGGTCCCAGCCAACAGTCCCCTGTCCTGCAGAGGAAGAAGCCCTACAGTGGCTGGCTCCCTCGGCTCACCTCCCCTACAGCTCAGTACATCCATGGTTTAACCCAAGTATGCATCCCTTCCTCCTTCAAGAATCAGTCCTCCAATATTCCCCTTGGGAGTATGTAGGCCATGTCTCAGCCTGTGATTGGTGAGCTGACTCCACACCTACCTTCAGGAACAGACCCTGATTGGCTGCTCAGCATATCCCTTCTTCCTGGCTATGTCTATTGATTCAGAGATGGTCAGGTCACCCAATCAGAGCCAATGAGACATGAGAATAGACCTAGACCTTCTGGGAAAGAAAGGTCTGCCTTGTCTTACATGGAAGCCTGGGAGAGGTCTTCATTGTTCCCCTGAAGGATGTGGTATAAGACTGGGATGACTGCAGCTATTTTGCTACTAGGAAGGGATAGCCAGGAGCTGCCCAAGATAGGGTGTGGGGAGGAGCTCCATGCAGAGCCTCAGGGTGAAACAAGGAAGTCAGACAAGAGAGATGGAGAGGAATGAGGTCTCTGTGAACATCTTTGGAGCTGCTGGACCAAGCCTCACCTGATACTAACCCTACCTCCAGACTTTAAAACTCTCTAGTTCAATAAACTCCTCCCTGATACAACCATTAATGTGAGTTTTTCCTGTCACTTGCAACATAAAGCATCTTAGCTGAACCTCCCTGCCAGCTGGGCCAGACAGATCAGGAAGAAGAGCTCAGGGATCAGGAAAACAAATTTCTTCCAAAGGATACAGGAGATCGGAATCTCCATCTACCCACCTGGTCCTGGGGAAACTTCAGAAAAAAAGCCAGGGCTGAGAGCGTAGATGAATCTTTGATACTATCTGACTGGACAGGAAGAAATATTGGCTCTTTGGCGTTTGATTAATCACTAATTCCATTCAAGTCCACAAATGTTTCCGGAAAGCCAGTCATATGCAGGACACTCTGCCAAGTGATGGAAGAGGCGCACACGAACCGGGAAGTCCCCGCGGCGGGGAGCTCCCAGTCAGGTGAGGAAGACAGGCTCAGACAAAGCTCATCTGATACAAGCAGGACTGGGATAAGTGCTAAGATAGAGATACGGACTGACTGGCCCTGGGAATCCAGTAGAACAAGGCTGCGGGGAAGGCAGAGCCAGGGAATAGGGTGATGTTCCCTGCCCACCGGGTTTCCCAGGTGGTGCTAGTGGTAAAGAACCCGCCTGTCAATGTAGGAGACTCAAGAGACACGGGTTCGATCCCTGGGTTGGGTAGATCCCCTGGAGGAGGTAATAGCAACCCACTCAGTATTATTGCCTGGAAAACCCCACAGACAGAAGAGCCTGGAGGGCTACAGACCATGGGGTCACAAAGAGTCGGACACGACTGAAACATCTTAGCATGCACGCACACACCCTGCCCACCAGGACATGCCATCCCCTCTACCCCAAGAGAACGCCTCTCCCCACCCCCACAGAGACACTTCAGGGGCTAGAATGGGCCCAAATGCCAGGTGCATTTGTGGAGCAGTCCCTCAATCCCTAACCTTACCGAGGGGTCCAGATTCTGTGCTCCCCAAAGTGTGGGATGAGGACCATGGCCAGGGTTGGCTTTTAGGAGGTACTGAGAGTGAAATCAAGTCACACTGTCTTGCTCAGATGGTGAGAAAGCTGCTCCCTGTGTAGTTCTCTCTAAAACCTTCCATCAAGGACAAAATCGGGTTGGCGCTAGCCCATCTCTAACACCTCTCCAGCACTCCCTGAGTCCTCCCTCTAGCAGAGAGAGGGAGAGAGAAAGAGAGAGCAGACCTCTGCCTATTGCCTTCTGCAGGCAACAGGCTTTTGCTCAAATTTCTTCACACTATTTTGTTTTTGTGGCATTTATTTTAACAGTTGTCTTCTATTTATGGCAAGTGATATTGGCTTTCCATTTATGGCAGTGATAAAAAAGTTTCCTTACATTTCATTTCTTTAAGGTTTTTTTTTTTTTTACGGGGGGCTGTTGGAAGGAAAAATATGAGATAATACAAGGGGGACACAGATACGATCAAAAGTGTGAAGGTGGGGTGTGAGTGACGAAAGTTGGGGGAATATTCATTACACAAACACGGGCTACCTGCCTACTGTGTGCCAGGTGCTGGGAACACAAAAGGGAACCAAGGCAGCAAAACCCTGTCCTCACTGAGCTTACAGTCTCATAGGGGAGAAGTAGGTAAAATGCAGCCGTGTTAGATGATGCTGGGTGATCTGGCATGAATCCTAAGCAGGGAACAGGGTGGCCGTGCCTGCAAACCCACCAGGTCCAGCTTCACTGAAAACCTGGCCGTGGGGGCAGACTTGGAGGAGGTAAGTGGAGCCTTCGCAGATGCCCTGGGAAAGGGACACAGCAGGAAGGAGAAACAGAAGCACCCATCGTGTTGCTGTCCCCTCCTCACTGAGGCTAGGCTTGGAGACTCCCGCTGGTTGCTATGACACCCTGAAGAAAAGTCCACATCAGTGCACTGTTCTCTTCCTTTCGTATAAACAAGCAAAGGGTGACCTGCAGAGCTGAGACAGTGTAGCCTGCAAAGCAGCCCCCGGGTCCCTGCAGCTGTACCTGGCCCACACTGCGCACAGGTGCGGCGCCACGTGTGAGATGGGGACCCTGCAGGACAGGGTGCCCCTGGGGCTTTGAAATCATCCCCTTCTGAGTCATCCAAGTGCCATTGACTTACGATCGATAACTGTAGGGGTACTGAGTGCACTTTACTACTCCCTTTATTGAAAATTGGCCATCTATCTGTGGTCCATCTGCAGCATGGTAGGTAGGAAAGCTGAGATTCCCAGCTGTGGCTCCCCTGCTTCTGAGCGGATTCTTTCATTCCTTTGAGCTTTCATTTTCTTGTGTATAGGAGAGGGTAACATATTGAATAAGGTCGCTTGCACTGGTCTTGGTATGTGTGACCAGTCAGTAAATGTTGTCCTGTCCTCCATATACCTAAGTCCGTGTTGTCTGGGACACCCCATCTTTCTTCTACAAATGGGAGCTGGCAGAACCAGGAGATGGCAGGAAACCCATTCATTCATTCGATAAGTACTTGTGACTCCACTCCAGGCACTGCTCCAGTCACTAGAGGCACAGCAGCAAACCAAAGATGGATAAGATCTTGCTCCCATGGGATCATGTCATCAAAACAACACATGAGATTTCAGCATGAGTCTCAAGGACTGTTCACAGGCACCAACTCAGATTGAGTGTCCAGAGGAGGCTTTGCCAGAAGATGGGACATTGGTGTAAGAAGGGGAGAGTTTTGCAAAGGTTTGAGGGGACAGCAGTCCAAGTAGACAGAAAAGCAAAGTCCCTGGGAGCTGTCTGAGCCATAAAAAAGCCCAACTGCTGGAGGAAGTGAGCAGTGGGGAATTTAGTATAAGAGGAAGGGAGATGTCACTCCCTGTGGCCTTGGGAAAGGGAGAAGCCTTGGGGGAAGACTGTGTGGATTGGGCAGTATGAAGAAGGCTGCGTTCTCATCCTCTGCCAGGATCCCTTTGACAGCTTCTTTAGAAACTCCCAGCATGAGGGAGACCCTCACCTAGCCAGCCCCACACACAGCCTCTGGGGTCAGTTCCATCTTTGACCAGACCCATGGGGCATCCACATGCTGGCTAAATTTCCCTTCCTGAAGCCTCTCCAGGTTGGAAGAAATCTCTGTGGTTTGGATGAAGGCAGGGATGAGGTGGAGGGGGAGAGAGCAAAGTGTGTTTGTTGGCGCCAGAATTATAGCAGAAGCCAATGCTGGAAACCGTCCCAAGTATTTAGAAATTAAAATAATAAAAGAAAACTGAGCATATGGGGTTTGTAAAGTGCCGTCCATCTTTAAGAAGGGACACGACTTGCTCAGGATGCACGAGAGATCTGGGGTCCGGGGGACCTATCCGTGGGGTAAGGATAGATACTCGCCTGGTAGGTGGGGACCAGCGACAGGGGCACATACTGCCCCAGGCCATGCAGAGCGCGGGAATCCCCTTTGGGTTCCACTTTTAGAAGAGGAGAAAGGATTCCCCTATGTCCCCTCCCTAATCCTGTAGGAGTCCCCAGTCCTCCCCTACCCTGGGAATGTCCCCTTCCCCTAACTCAACTCCAAACCTGTCTTTAATTCTTCTATATCCAACTCCAGAGTGGTCCTATAGGCTCAGCTTCAAAAACACACCCCGATCCAGCTGCTTCTTTCCTCCTCCCCACCTCCACTCCAGTTTGCCCGCCCCACCCCCCATCTCTACAGCAACTGCCTCTGCCTGCTCTCCCAGTGCCTTTCTCCTCACCTCAACCTGGTCCAATCTGTCCTCCCCACAGCAAATAGGTGGATCTTTTCTGCATCAGCTCACTTAGGACAAAAGCTGAGTTCCTGCCCATGGCCTTCAGGTCCTGTATGATCCAGGTCCTAACTGTTCCCGCCATCACTGGTCTTCCTTCTATTCCTCAACTTGTCAAGGTTGTTTGCCTCAGGGCCTTTGCACACAGAGCTCCCTCTGCCAGGAACACTTCCTCAGCCTCTTCTATGATCGACTCCTCATTCAGGTCTCAGCTCAAATGCCACCCCCTCAGAGAAGCCCTTCCTGGCTACCCCGTCTAGAAGGCCACTTCTCCAGTTCCTTTTGACACTGATATATTTCTACATATACCTGACACTATCTGAAATTGCCATGTTTGCTGGTTTGACTTATCCCTCCATCATGCAAGTGCCATGAGCCCTGGACTTTGTCTGCCCTGTTCCCTGCTGTGTCCAGCACACCTGGAATAGCACTTGACCCAGAGGAGAGCCTTCACAGCCATCTCCTGAATGGAGCCAACTGAATGCAGGACCGCCTGGTTTATTTGGGCATCAGTCAAGTGTGTCGGTAGCATCACACACAGTCTTGCAACTGCTGAGAGGCAAGCATGGCCTTGCTAAGGCAGAGTTCATGAGATGTTGGTGGAGCTCTGGGGTCAGGAGTTAGGGCACCACAGGGTAGAGCCCATTCCCAGCCAACTCACCAGATGCTTCTGCATATGTTGGGCCGCCCACCCCATCCTGACAGAGCAGAAACCAAGCAAAAAAGCTTGACTTGCAGCTCCTGGAGTTGGGAGCCCACCTGGGAGGTCCAGGTGCCTCTTTCCTCAGCAGGTGCTCAGGTGTCCCCAGTGCCAGACAACCCAACTGGCAAACATCTACTCCCACAGCTGCCTGGGAGGTGTGGGCAGTGGGGCGAAAGGGGAAGGTAGATGCCCTATGTGAGCCTTTGAGGAGGAGACCTGGTCAGCCCGTGAGCCCTCAGGGTCCGTGAGGGCTCTTGAGTGCCTTGGCCTGGGTGTGCAGAGGTGGCTGCATGGGGACATGTGGACACCTGGGGGGCAGGGGGGCAG
>NW_011494810.1:3147908-3148541 GCF_000754665.1 Bison bison bison | reverse complement strand
CCCCACGTCTGGCTGCTCCTCTCCCACTCTGCTGCACGCTGGCCTCCGCAAGATGGATTTTCCTGGCTCTGCCAATCTTGCTGCCACCTGTTCGCGCTGTGCTGGAGCCAGCAAAGTGGCTCAGCTTCAAACCCAGAGCAGCTGGGGGAGCGGTTGCCAAGGCTCATCGTCCCCTCTCGCGCCCCTCCTTTGATGCAGCGGCAGCAGCTTGGGCTCTGAGTCATCCTGTCACCTGCTGTCATCCGGGCAGCCCCTTCTTTCCCTGTGCCCCTGCCAGACCCCTCCAGACCCCTCCAGCCCTCCCCAGGCCTCAGGCCCTCTTGACCAGGCTGCAGAGTCGGGAGAGGCAGGGGCGTTCACCACCCCTTGCTGCCCCCACCCTCAGCCCAGAGTCTCAATCTCCATCTCCCTTTCCATGGGATTTCCCACTTTACTGCTCCCCAGGGCTCCAGACAGAAGGACTGAGGCTTGTACTAGGGCCCGGACAAGCCAGGAGCACCTGGCTTTACCCACTGAACCTGTGACAGAGCAGGTGGCCAGTAACACCCCTGGGCAGTGCAAGCTCCAAACCTCCAGGAAAAGGAGGCCTCTGGAAACTTCCTGCAAGAGCAATCCAACCCAAGCTCTAGGCTC
>NW_011494810.1:3146871-3147808 GCF_000754665.1 Bison bison bison | reverse complement strand
CCTCTCTCCATGACCTTGACGAAACTTGACAAGCCCCTCTGAACCTCTGTGTCCTTGCCTACCTTGCCCATGCCACTGCGAAGAACAGAGGACTATCGCCTTGAACTCCTTTGGGAACAAGGCAAGGATATAATTAAACATACGCGTGGGACAGAGACATGCAAACTGTAAAGTACTGCGCAGCCTGAGGAGCTGTTTTTACTCTTTCTCACGGGGCGTGGACCAGCTCCCCGTGGCCAGAACGCGTGCGTGCCCGGCCCCCGGGGGGAAAGGCGCGGGCTGTGCCTGACTTCAGAAACACTGACTCCAGCTGAGGGGCCTCTGAAGACTGAGAGACAGACACATCAGAAGATAGAGCAAGACACAGGCAGACAGACAAATAAACACAGATGAAATAGCCGGCAAGGCCGATGGCTCTCCTGATGGGAACAGACAAGCGATGGTGGCTGGGTTCCCATAGCCTGGGGCCTCGCTCCTCTCCACCAGGATCCTTGCCTGCCTCCTGCCCTCAGTCATCAGCTCTCACACACGTGGTCCCAAGGGCACACCCTGCTGCTCACATGGCTGCCTCCTGCAGCCACAGATGCCAGGGTGAGGGGTGGGGATGGGGATGGGGAAGGGGGTTGGCCCCTCCAAATCCTGAGATGCTACTGAGAAGGGAAATAGTCTCTGGCATTAGAAGGAAGGGATCTTCCTTTGGCGCAAATTACCTGGGAGGAAGTGTGTCTTTATCAGTGATGCTGCTGCTGCTTAGTCGCTTCAGTTGTGTCCAACTCTGTAGGCTGCCAGGCCCCTCTGTCCATGGAGATTCTGCAGGCAAGAATACTGGAGTGGGTTGCCATGCCCTGCTCCAGGGGATCTTCCCGATCCAGGGTTCAAACCCAGGTCTCCAACATTACAAGAGGCTTCTTTAGTAATAGGAAACTCCGGACCATTT
>NW_011494810.1:3132757-3146693 GCF_000754665.1 Bison bison bison | reverse complement strand
TTTATCAAAGTGCATCTTTCTCTGGGTGCCCAGCACTAGCCACAAGGATCTGCAGGTGAGCAGAAAGCACTAGGGGCTCCCAACACCATCTGCTTGGTGGGGGTGGGCTGGACAGGTGGGCTGAGCTCCAAAAGGGTCTGGATGAGACAGGGGCTCAAGACAGGGCTCAGCCCTGCTTGCTCTTTGCCCCTGCCAAGCAACCCCTTAGACCTGCCATATCACTCCACCTAGAATGAGTGTAGGATCCGTCCCTCACCTGCCTATATCCCCTACATGGCTTCCCATTGCACATGTAATAAAGCTCCAATCCTGTTCATAGTTTACAAAGGCCCCAGAGTCTACCCTATCTACCTCTCCAACTTCATGGGCCACCTTTTCCTCACTCAGTTCTCCATCCACGCCAGCCTACTGTTCCTCCAATTGGGCCTATCTCAGGGCCTTTGCACTTGCTGTGCTCTCTGCCTGGGATGCTCAAACCATCAGTTCTTGTTTTCTTTATTTTTTTAATTTTTATTATTATTTTTATTTTTTTTGTTGTTGTATATTTTCAAACTATCGGTTCTTGCCTTGGTTGCTTTCTTCTCATCATTTAGGTCTCAGTGGCTAAGTCTCCTCACCCCGCTTAGTGCCCACCTCCTTCCTCTGAGCATGGTCGCATCTCCTTGGGTTTTGCTTATTGTTTTCTGTGGAGCACCTATATGAAGCTATTTCCCTTATGTGGTTGTAGTCAGTCCCTGTTCTATAGAATGCAAGCTCTTGTCTTGTTCCCTGCTGTTTCCCACCTTTGGGAGCAGAGCCTGGAATGCAATAGGCATTGAATAAATAAATAGGCCCTAAGTGAAGGAGTGGATCCTGGAGGAGGAGACCAAGTGTCCCCAGAAAGGGAAGCCCACATCCCGGAAACTGCACAGGGCAGAGGGGAATGCAGCTGAAGAAATGGGCGTGACTTTGTTTATCACCTGAAACTGGTATATTGCTAGGTCCACTCACAGACGAGGCAGTTGAGAGCTTAAATCACACGTGTAAAGTCACACTGCTTATGAGAAGAGTAGGACTGGGACTCTACATCCCACTTCTCCTCTGTGGCTTGTGGCTTCCCAGCAGGTTGGAGAAAGGTCTTAGAGGCCTTGTCTGTCTCCCTAGACTCACTCACATTCCTAAAAGGGCTTTGCTTGCTTAAAATGTCAGTGGAGGTGAGCCACAGGCACCAGGCTTACAAGGACTGCAGGCTGGTGGGGACAGTGACCAGGAAAGAGAAGCCAGGAAAGTGGGGCCTACTACTGGGTAGGCAAAGGGTGAACAGAGGGCTTACTTGTGATCAAACAGGGTTGCTTGGAGGAGAGCTGTACAAAGAGATTGCACTCATCCTCCAAGATGAGAATAACTAAAGTCTTGGATCTGAGCCCCAGCCCTGCGCCTGGAAACACATCTTAACTTTTGGCCGAGCTGGCCTCCTCTGTGGAATGGAGATAATAATGCCTACCTCCCAGAGCCGCTGTAAGAATGAACCCAGCTTTGTGTGTGACTGTGCTTTTATAAATCTTCAAGAGTTGTGCAAGTGTGCATTGGTGAGGACCCATTTGGCTTGAAGGGTCAGAAATCATATCTCAAAGTTGCTCAAGCACAAAAGGGAATTCATGGGTTCTTGTAATTGAAAAGTTAGGAAGAGGATGTTGCCTTCAGGTATGGCTGGATCAGGGCACTCTAATAGAATGAGTCTCTCTCCTTGTCTCTTTGTTAGCTCTCTGTGGGAGCAGGATCTTGCCAATAAATGGCCATTACCCACTCATGTCAGGTATGCTGACAGATGAACAACCCCATCTGAAAGGAAACATCTCCCATTAAGCTTAAGTCCTGGTTTAAGTCCCAGGATTGATTCTCACTGGCACAAACTGGGAGCCTAACCTGAACCAACCACCAGGATAATGGGAAGCCAGGATAGTGGGATCTCTGACTGATCACTCCTGGAGCCAGGGAGAGGTAGTGGCTCTACCTGAACCACAAAGACTGTGAGTGGTGGTGGAGGAGGTTCTCCAAAAGGACAAGGTACTGCTGCTACCAGAAGAGAGTGTTTGGGGGCCCAGCCATAAATAACAGACATTCACAGCAAGACCAACAGCGGCATTCCCATCCTTCCAGCAGGCATTGTAGAGCAGCGCTCTTTAGGGCTTCAGGTTGGGAGGCTCCAATCTGGGGCTGCACTGCAGGCACTCGGAGGAGGTCACTTCCTTGATACTGAACGGAGCTACTGTGAGAGTTACACAGAATCGTTCCACAAATGTGAATTGTAAATGGTGAAAACACCCTTCAGATGTTAGAGATCATCTTTCACGTTGTTTTAGAATTGAAGAGAAGTGAGGAACTGCAGGATTTTGAAATGGAAAGGGACTTAGGAATCACTGGCCACCACCCTCCTCCCCGCCTTGTTTTATAGCCATCACTTTAAGGCATCAAGAAGATTGAGTTTCAGAAGCAGATCACATCATATCACCCCTCTTTCTAAACTCTCCACCGGCTTCCCTTTGTTCTTGGATGAGTCCAGTTCCTCTTCCTTCCCCCTCAAGTGTCCTTGGGATCTGGGTCCCTGCCACCTCTCAGACCCAACCCCCTGTCTGCCAGCCGCTTGCGCCCCAAGGCACACCGCTTTTCCTGTGGTGGCACAAGTACCCCAAGTTAATTTCCTTCTCAGATGTTTTGTGCTTGCTGTTCCCTCTGCTGGAAACACTCTTCCCCCAGATCTTCAAGCAGCTGTCACTTTCTCCTCACTCAGGTCTCAGCTGAAACATCACTTTCTCAGAGTTTCCTTGCCTTCCATGCCTTCTCCCCTCCCCTCTCTCTCACTTTACCATTTTATATTTTTTCATCTTGTTGGTTTATTTATTGCTAGTCTCTGTCCTGCCTGACAGCCCCCTCTGGAATAATGAGATCCAAGAAAACAAGATCCATACGCAGTGCAGGGCTTGGCATAAAGTTAGGGGTCAAAAAATGCTTGCTAAATGAATGAGTTCATGGTTGGAGAGATGGTTCGTGGATGGTGGATGGGTAGTGGGAAGATGAGTGAGTAGGTGGGTGAGTAGATGGAATGGGTGGGTTTGTGGATGGGTGGGTGTATGGGTTTATGGGTAGATGAGTGGATGGGTGGATAGGTCAGTGAGGAAATGGGTAAGTACGTAGCTGGATAGATGGGTGGATGGGTGAGTAGATGAGTTTGTGGATGAGTAGATAGATGGGTAGGTTGGTAAATGGGTGAGTAGATGAGTTAGTGGATGAGTAGACAGGTGGGTAGGTTGGTAGATGGGTGGATGGGTAGATCAGTGAGTGGATGGGTGGGTGGATGAGTAGATGCGTGGCTGGATGGTGGATGAATGGGTAGGCTGAGCCCATGCCCTGTCTAGCCCTACCTTCACTCTCTAACCTGTTTCTTGCCCTTTAAAAAGTGTCCTGTTAACCCCTTTAGATTAGAAGCTGACTTGGGGCTCTAGTAGCTAAAGCCCCTTCAGACCCCTACTTTACATCAGCTCAGGCACTACAGCCTCAGTGCCACCTGCTCCAGTTGTTGAATTCACCTGACTTCAACAACTATTAAACCGATCACTAGGAGGTTAATAAAGCCCCTTACCCTGCAGTAAGTACACTGCAGGGACCCACTTCCTCCCTTGCCTGCTGCCTTCTGCCGATCAGTTGGGCCTGCCTATCACTGTTGCCAGGAGCTGGCAGAGAGCTCAGCGGCTCCTCTCCCTGGCAATACATACAGGTGAGCTGAGCTCTTTTGTCCTCAAGGAAACCCCCAGGGAGGGCATCACTCAGTCCCCCAGGGTGGTTCTTGGAGGTGGGAAGCAGGAGGCAGCCGGTTGCTTTGAGAACCCCCCGCCTGAGCTAGGGGGCCTGTGAGGTTGATGGGGGTGGCTGCTGCAGTGGGGCCATGGCAGCCTCATACACACACAGCCTAGTGTGAGCAGCCCCGGTGTCTCAGCGACAGAGGCTGGAGGAGGGAGGGGGCACTGTTGTGACCCCAATTCACTCAAATCACTGAAGAGTAACAGGGTCCGGGGGAGCACTCAGGCAGATGGGATTGGGCTAGGAGTCTGGGGAGCACGGGGTTGGACCCACTGGGCTGAGAGTCCATAGTCAGAGAATGCCCTGATGCAGGTCCCAGGCCATTCTTAGCATGAGGTCCTGAGGGTGAGGAAGACTCCTCTCCTTACCTGGAAACTTCCATCTTTGTGAAATCTGGTTGAAGAAAACATCAGTTCTGCACATTGAATGGGAAAAACACACACACACAGCTGGATGAGAGATACAGTAAGATGCTATGTTACCAAAAAAAATCTAACATCAAGCAAAACTTCACCTCCTTATCTCAACATGTTATACCCGCGTACAAGCAGAGAAAGGCCCCAAAGGTGACCCACCAGACTTTCATCAGTGGTCCCTTCCCTGGCAAAACCTGAGATTTGGGAGGAGGGATGGCATTTGTAGTCTTTTTTTTTTTTTTTAAGAAAAATAAGGTATTCATGTTTTATACATGAAATTACAATTTAATTGTTATAGATATTCACCAAGAATGTTATTTAGAGTAGAATGGTCAGGCTTATCCCCGGAAGGGAGTGACATGAAGAGTCACAGGAAGGCACTAGGGTCCCAGTTGGCACTGGAGCCTCCCCCCAACCCATGACAGGCTGGGCTGGTGGCTGGCAAACACGTGAGTGCTGCCTTTCCACCTTGGGGCAGCCCCAGGACAGGGTACCCTGGCTGCCTCCCTACACCTGACCTTCCTCACAGCTCCCTCCAAGATCCCACCCCAAGGTGACAGAGGCAGACCCAGGAATTGGTTCTAGGACTCGGGGAGCAGAGAGGGCGGGAGGACAGTGCCCAAGGGAGCAGGGAGCATTCCACTCCACTGATCCCATAACACCAGGGCTGCAGCCTCTCCGCTTCCGCCCAGCCAAGCAACTGCATGCACGTGCTCATACAAGGGGGTTATTTTATTAACCGGGTAGATTAAGCATCTCTCCTTCTAATTACCAGTTTAATTAACCTTGGCACACAGTATGTACCAACCCCCGAGGGACTGAGTCAGAATTGCCTCGCTGGGTGAGCATCGCCCATCTGCTCTGCCTAGTTTCAGCTGGCCCTCCAGGGACTGGGACCGCAGGCTGTGAGGGCCAGGGGTCTGGTGCTACCAGGGAGGAGCAGAGGGAAAAGTGGAGGGGGGTTGTCAGGAACCTCTCAGGAAGATGTTGGGTTCCAACACGGCCACCTCTTCAGCAGCCCTTTTGGAAGTGATTCTGGGCCAGCCTACTTGGATCTCCCTAGGGCCTGTAGGGTAGCAATGGGCACTGAGTAAAGCCTGGGAAGCAGAAGACTTGTAATAAACTACCACTTACTTAACAGTGATGGTGCAGCATGCTGCCTTCAATGCCCCAGCCTCAGTTTTCTCATCTGTAAAATGGGCATGGTGAGACCGAGGACATGGAGCAACTTATGAAGTTTAATTCAGAGGCCAGAGCTCAAGATGCTTTGTAATTACATTCATTTATTCACTCACTTATTCAGCACATGGTTATGGAGCGCGCACCGTGCATTGACAAAAGTAAGCAAAACAATGATGAACAGAGAGAATTTGGAGCCCAGGCTCCAAGAAAATTGGCCAGTGTCTGGCTAAGAACCCCAGAGTCACCCCCAAGTGTACACACACACACTCCTTTCTAACCTGTTGCTCACAACACTCTGCCCCAGCACACACCTCACAAACACCTGTACACAACACCCAGTCACAGGCAAGCTCCTTCACAGCCATGCGCAGAACACACAGCACCTCAGAAACACGCCCACACATGGAGACAACTCTGTTCTCAAGAAGCGTGAGGCCAAGGATGTCACATTAATAAGAAGCACAGAGGCCCCGGTAAAGGGGGTTTATATATTTATTTATTTAAGGGCTTATTAAAATCCTAACCTAGTCTCCTCTTCACTAATGCAGTGTTATTGGAGCTCCTGGTGTCTGTGTGGGAGGGTGAGGATGCGAGCGTGTGTATCTGCATATGTGTGAGCAGAAGCCTCTGGATGCGTTCTGTGCAGAGTGTGCTGACGTACGCAAATCTGAGTGTGTGTGTGTATGTGCAACCAGCTGTGTGTATGCTTGTGTCCCCGTATGGAGGGTCAGTTTTGTGTCATGCTCTCATGCTTCTTAGGACCTTTCAGTAGTAAACAGTGTTTCTCAACCTATTTTTCACTCTCACCCCCATAAGGAGCCTCTACATTTTTTTTCCTAATCGCCCCCTCTCTGAAATTGTAGTACCATGATACCCTGTCTATCTGTTGATGTACTGTATATAGATCTGTGCTTTATATAGAGAAAGAGTCAGATTTTTTCACCCACCTCCACCCCCAAAGAACCAATTCTTTGAGTATCACCCCTGGAGTGATACTGCCCCTGATGAGAATCCATGATCTAGAGCGAGAGTTTCTGGCTCCAGAGGCCTACAACCCCTGACATCACGTGCCATGGTTCTCAGTCTAGTGGGCCCAGATGGAAATCTCTTAAAATGCAGATCCCTGGCCCCTCCCCCTCACTGAGAACCCATAGTAAGCCACGGAGGGAGTCCAGAAATCTGGGTTTTAGCAAGCTCCCAGGGTGCCTCCCGATGCCCTGACAAAGGGAGGGCTCTGAGGTGGAAGGGAAATAGAACTACCAGAGATCACCTGAGCTGAGAGGACAGGATCTGTCTGGAGCCCCTACCTAGTCCTAGAGAACTTGGAATCTTAACTCACAAAGGCTGGGCCCTGGCTGGCAGGGCCTCACTATGGCAGAGCTGCCCCAAGGAACTTCAAAGAGACTCAGGGGAGTCTGGTCACTGAACCAGGACCCCTCCAACTGACCAGGACTTGGAGAAGTCACAATGAGGAGTGTGATCCCAACACAAGAAGTGTGTAATTGGAGGCTGAAACAAACACTAACCTAAGTGTCTGGAGCCCCCTTTTCCATCTGTGCACTAGAGCCACACTGACCTGGGTCTCTCTCCAAGGACCCCCCAACCTCCTCCCATTCCCAAGGAGGAGGCAGAAAGTTACTCCAGCCCTGCACACCCACCAGCCCCGGGATTGTAATGGGAGCTCCAAGTTGTCATTGATGTAACCTCCTCTGGGGATTGCCAAAGAGCTGGTAGCAAAATCAGTAGGAAAAAAAAAAACCAGAGACTTTCTACCTGACCCTGCCTTTTGTGGGTGCCAAAGGAAAGCTCTTTGCAAGACTGGAAAAGTGCCAAGCATCAGCCCTCGGTGTCTGAGTGATCAGAACACAGGGGACCAATTGATGCTCTGTGGGCAGTGGTCCAACGTGGGGCTGCCAAGGGGCAGATGGGAGCCTAGAAGAGGGAGGGAAGGGCCATCGTGGTGGCTGAGGAGCAGGGAGGGGTGGTGGGGAGTATAAGTGATTCCGTGATGGCAGCAGAGGGGAAGGTGGAGTGAGAGTGGATGGGAGATGAAGATGGAGATGGAGGGAGCCACAGCAAAAATACGGGGAGGGAGGGACACTGCGGTCAGATGGGGAAGCCAGAAAGGCATCCTTCTCCCTCTCTTAAGCTTTTAAAGGCATCAGAGCATCTTGCTAATTGTTCATCTCCCAGAGACGCTAATGAAATTAACTCTGCAAAATGCTCATCAGGTCATCTGCAGAGGGCATGGTGCCAGGTTTCCACTTGGTCCAATCCCGTCCTCCTCCTCCTCAGCTCCCCCTGCCCCTTCCTGATGATTCCCCCATCCCCTCCTTTTCACCCTGGCCCCTCATCAGGGAACACCTCACCTTCAAACCTGCCTGAGAGCGCCCAGTGGGGAACATTAGAGATGGGGGCCATGTAGCCAGGGAAATGTCTGAGTTGCAGATGCCATAGAGTTCGTGGAGCTGGAAAGGTTATCTCTGGTTGTGTGTTTCTGACTGTGTGTGTGTGTGTGTGTGTGTGTGGTAGCACATATATCATAGGAGCATGTGTCTAATAAAACCGTTTGTTAGACTGAACATTCTTTCAGTCACTCAACAAACATTTTTAGAGCAGAGTCTGAGTTTAAATCATTGTCCCATCCCTTACAAGCTGAGTGGCTTTAGGCAAGTACATCCCTTCTCTGTGCCTTAGTTTTTGTGTCCACACAGTGGGGGTTATAACACCATCTGTGTCCTAAGGGGCTGTGAGAATCCATAAGGTTAATCAGGTAAGGAGCTTAGTCCTGTGCTGGGCAAAGGGTATCTCAAGAAATGTCAGGCGCTGGCCTTGGTCCTGAAGACTTCATGGTGATAAGGCCTCACTTCTTGAGCAGAGGCATAGGAGGGGCCCAGGCACAAAATTCTTAGTAGCATGGGACTGCATGGAGCCTGGACACAAAAAATAGTCTGTGCATGAAAGAAGTGGAGACATCTGGCAGTATTTTTACATATGTAAATACACAGAGATAATATGTGTTTTTTATTGATTGTTCTCAATATTGATTCAGTATTGATTGATTATATTATTGATTGTGTGCATCTGTGTGGGTAGCATGTGGAAAGTCCATTTGTGTTAGAAGCAGAGATTGAGTGGATATTGTATGGTGTTTTGTTACATGCTGTGCTGTGCTAAGTCACTTCAGTCATGTCTGACTCTGTGCGACCCTATGGATGCAGCCCACCAGGCTCCTCTGTCCATGGGATTCTCCAGGTAAGAATACTGGGGTGGGTTGCCATGCCCTCCTCCAGGGGATCTTCCCAACCCAGGGATCAAACTCAGGTCTCCTGAATTGCAGGCAGATTCTTTACTATCTGAGCCACCAAGGATAATGATGTTATAATGACCTGAGAGAATTAAGACAGAATTCTAAAAGAAAATCTGCTTAGTGAAGAACCAGGAAGATACCTTTGTTAAATTGCACAGTGCTCTGTACCAATGAGCATGAAAGTGCAGGGATGAATTGGCTTACTTGAGCAGATATAAACTGAAACACTCTAAAAGGGTATGCTGTGTGTGTGTGTGTGTGTGTGTGTGTGTTCTGGGCTCAGGGAATGGGTGGATGTTGGGATTCTATGTGCAGAAGGGACTGGTCCAGTTATTGCTGGGGGTCCTGTGAAGAGGTTTGTTTCTAGTCTCTCTACACTCTTAACCTCAACACATTCATTTGTCTTATAGCTGAGCTCTCACTACAGCCTAATGCTATGTCTTCTCCCACAGGCTGCAGTTTCCCCCAATGGGTAACACTGAGCCATGCAAACACTAGGCACTAATAAATACTTTCCCTATCCTAGGCAAGGCTCTAGAACAGATTTTTATAAAGGATGATTCTGTGTCATTCTTCCAAATAAAAAAATGATAGAAACCCAAGTGGGCTTTAGCAACAACAACAACAACAACAACAAAACCCGGAAAAACAAGTGTGTGTCTGGTAGCTTCAGGAGCAGCTGGGTCTAGGGGATTTGAATGAAGAACCAGGCTTCAGCCCTTCTCTCTTCTCCAGGTTCTGCTCTTCTTTGCCCAAGCTTTAGTCTCGGGCACGTGCTCCTCACAGGATGGAAGCCCTAAGATCACCTCTTTCCTTCTTCAAGTCCAGCAAGAAGAAATTCTTTCTCTCCTTAGTCCCAACAAAAGTCCTAGAAATGAGCCTTAGAGGCTTGACTTGGGTCACATGTTCATCCTCGAATGAATCACATAGTTTAGGGAATAGTGGATGCTGTGCATCCTGAAACATGTGCCATCCTCTGGAAATAGGGTAGGGTACCCCCACATGAATCTCATGCACTGACGGTAGGGAGGCGTGCTCCCTCAAAGGAAAGAGAGGAAGATACTGCTTCCAGAAGACAGAAACTAAATGCTGAGCAGTGGGCAGATATGAATGCTGGAATCATGGCAGGGACCATCAAGAGCCAATCTGGGGCCACCAAGAACAAGTCCTTCCTGCCAAACTAATTTCCTGTTTGATTGGGTTATTGGCCTAGTAGATCAGAGCAAAGCAGGGGGCTCACGAGTCTTTGGCTATGCAGGGTATTTCCATTTATTCTGTGGCTGTGGCAGTTATATGTGAGCTAAAGGATGAAGTGATCAGAAGTTTCCCAAGTGGATGAAAAAGAAGCTGACTTATTGTCCCACTGCAACTTGTAGGCAGCATATAGAGAGCCACTGAGCTGTCCTTGGTCCTGCTCTGAGCCACCTGTTTAGTTACAACTTGATTGAAAGCATATACAACTTCCCAGACTCATCTGGTGATGACAGGAAGCTGAAGAAAACAGCAGACCCCCTGCCCTACATCCTCCATATCCTGAGAGGGCTCCATGTGGGAGAGAGGGATTAGATGTAATACAGTGGAATAGGACTGGGATGAATTGAAGTTTCTGAATTTAAATTCAGAAAACCAGCAACCCAGGGTAGATGGGTAACAACCTGTTGTTGGCAGCACCCATGGCAAAGACCTAGGGCAGTGTTCCTCAAAGAGAGGTTTTCAGACCACTGGCACCAGTAAGAAAAAAAAAACTGGTAGGGGATGGTGGGGGCTTGGTAAAAGTGTGGATTCCTAGACACCTCCCCTGAGTCAGGATGGGGAAGGAGCAGGGATTGGAGATTTCCATTTTAATCCCCATCACAGGAGCTTCTGGCACATCTTCAAGTCAGCAGTGGTCTCGCCATGAACTCTGAGGTCCCTCAGTCTGGTGGGCATTAACAGTAGGATGTCACTGATCAAAGCTGACTGGGACCCTACTCATGCATGCACAAGGCCATGTGGCCAGGAGATATGCCATCTCACTTCAGGAGATGGCTTCAGAGAAGTGTTCCCACTGGAGAACTCCAGCAAGGGGCGGGGTAGGGGGGCAATGTGTTAAGGGTGCCTGTAACAGCAGAACTGGAGAGAGAGAATCCAGGGTAGACCCAGACTTTGTGCTCCAAAGTCAAAGAAGTAAGTCTTCTGAAGAAAAGAAGTGGCAGACATGCTTGACATGGCCCCAGAAGATGAACCCAATGAGGGGCAGATTCCTGCTCCCTTGAGAAGAGACATTTCTGTCCAGCAGAGCAGTTGCCCTGTCAGTGGGGTATTGCAAGGGGCTACAGACACTTGCAGGAGGGTCCCCCCAGGAAGGATCTAGCTCCTCCTTCTCTTGGAGTCTGATGCTCAAGAGTAAATCAGGTTGGAGGTATCAGGTGCCCTCTTATCTGGCCATCAAGCTTTGGGTCTGAGATGAGCCCTTCCTGGCAGCCCTCCAAACTAGATTCTTACATAGAATTCAGGTGAGATGTCTCCACAAGGGTATTCCTACTCCTTTTCCTGACATGGCCCTGAGTACCACTTGGAAGAGGACAGCTGACCTGAGTGACTAAAAGGAACTATGCATGTGAAGATCTGGGCACAGGAAAGCAAACAGGAAGGGATGGAGGTGGTATGAGCCTGGATGCTGGAGAAACAGAAGGGAGGCCACCACAGCCAGGGCCCACACAGAGTTGCAGAGTAGGCAAGGGGAGGGTTGTGCTGGGGCTGGAGGCTGTGGCCATCGCCACTGCTGCTGTGCATGTATTTCAGTAACTGCCTTCCAGGCGTGTGGTAGGTATGCACTTTCTTATCCTCTTGAGTGGGGCCATAGTTCTGGCCATTGAATTGTGAGTGGAAGTGACGTCCTTTCTAGACTGAGCCACTGATTGGGAGAAGGGTGTACCTCCAGAGCTCTCATTTCCTCTTCCTCATGGGAGAGTGGCTGCTTTTTCAGCCCCAGTCCTTGAGTGAAGAAGATCTGGAGCAATGGACCCATGAGAAATAAATCTTTGTTGACTTAAGCCACAGAAACTTGGGGATGGTTACTACAACACAACCTAGTCTATCATGACTGCTACACACACCATCTTATTCCAGCTGAAGAGAGGGGGCCAGAGAAATGACCAGAACAACTAAACTGAATAGAGAAAGAGACCCTTTCCCAAGTTCTCATCCCAAAGCAAAAACTGCAGGATGAAATTTAAGGGGCATGGACATTGAAATCAAACCTTGCACAGAGTCATCTCAGCTAACCTCACAATCATTGAATAAGATTGGCCCTGGGCATAGGGTTCTTTCCTCCCCCAAGCCTCAATGACCTCATCTATAAAATAGGTATAATAATGTTTATTTAATAGGATTCCTTGTGAGGATCAAACCAAATGTAATAGACATAGCAGTCTAGCACACACCATTAGAACATCATCTTAAAAAAAAAAAAAAAGAACATCATCTTATACCCTAGCCCCAATCCCAGTCTTTCATCCTCAACTACTTCCCTCCAGTACCCAAATCCTAGTCCCCAATTATCTTCCCATAATGGGGGCTGAAAATGAAGACTCTGCTATTGTTTCACCTCTCTCACCCATTTCTTCCCTGAAAGTGGGATGAGGTATAGTGTCAGAGGGAGCAGCCTGGGCACACTGCTCCCCACAACTCACACACACAGTCCTGTTGGGTAGATCAGGGCCACCTGACACAGTCTATGCACAAGCAAACCCCAAAGCAGAGTTCAAAACCCAGAGCTGGTGGATATTTGTGGACATTTTCATCTGGGGTCACATGAAATCAAATTTTTTTAATTTTTAGTTAAAATTTTTTAATAAAAAAAACTTCATATACAATGGCTTGTACTGAAAATTTGGAAGATGTGGCCCCGTTGGGCCCCACCCTCTCAACCTGGCACCTGGAAAAGAACCAGCTGTGCCTGGAGATGGGACCCTGTGCCCATTCCCCAGCGCTGCCCTGGCCTCCTTGGCACTGAAGCCCAGCATCTACAGATACCTAACTGGACACTGTCTGTGTTTTTCACAGCAGAGGTAAGAGGAAAGCAAAACATTTCTCACAACCCTTCTCTCTCAAAAGTGGGAAACAAAAGACAGACCGAGAGAGGGCCTCGTGTTTCAAGAAATATAGGAGAGCTCGTATCTCTTTGTGGAAGCGAAGACCATTCTTATGTCGCCCAGCGTGCAGCATCAATCGAGTATGTATCATCGACTAGCCTTTTAGAATGCCCATCGACTATAGGCATTTTAGTTTGCGACCCTGCCCTTACCCTTCTCATTCTCCTCCCGACACAGAGTAGGATCTTCTTTTTCTAACCACTCTCCTTGTGCACATGGTGCGCGTCCGTCATTTCCTTTCTCCTTCAAGGCAACCCTCTGTTTATTTAAACCCGATTAGGGTATGGGGGTGGGGAACAGGAGGCTCCAGCGGCGGGCGTTGCTGGAGGCTCCGGGAGACACCGTGACTTGCCCAAGGTCACAGAGCTAGAAGACGGAGGCCCCTAGACTCTACCCCAGATCTCTCTAGCTCCCAAAACCCAGTGGTTCCTTCACGCCCACGTCTCCTGCGAGGTGCGCGCTGCGGGCGCAAACACTGCACGTCTTGTTGATTGCGCTGCGTCCTAGCGTTGTTTTCTTTAGGTAAACGGTGCCGTGGGGTTAGAGAAACCTAGGATCACTCTGAGGCCCAACTGGTTCTGTGGCTGGGACTGCGGGTGGCCCCTAGTCTGTCCTACCCGTGTACCTCTGCGCACGGGCCAGGGTCCGGGAGCTTCCCGCAGTCCCCTGTCCGAGCCGCGGGCTGGGTGGCGTACAGCAACACGCTGAAAGCCTCGGAGCGCGACCGGGAGGCGCGGAGTAGGGTGAGGTGGGGGTAGAGGGCTGCGCGGAACCGCCGCCGGGCACCGCTGTCCCTGGCCGCTGTCTGCAGCCTGGCGCCGCGCCGGGATCGCTGCAGCCTTGGGCCCCTCCCGGGCCACCTGTGCGCTGGCTGGTGGGCCCGGGAGAACCCGGATCCGGAGAATCGATCCACTCCGGGTTTCAGACTTTTGGCCGGTCCCTGGAGATCGCACAGGGAGGTGGGAGGCCTCCCGCCCACCCCCCCAGCCCCTCCCTGGGGGAGCCTCGGGCAACGCCGAGAGGGATCCCCAGAGCTGGGGGTGGCCCGTTCGCGC
>NW_011494810.1:3124375-3132376 GCF_000754665.1 Bison bison bison | reverse complement strand
CCCCGCGCCCGGCCCGCCCGCCTGCCCGCGGCCATGGCCGTCCTGTCCGGCCTGTGGCCAGCGCTCCTGGGCATAGTCCTCGCCGCCTGGCTCCGCGGTTCGGGTGAGTCACGCGCGTGCTCTGGGGAGGTTTGCGGGGGACCGTGCGCGCGAATGCTCATTGCTCTAGGGGTCCCTAACCCGCGCTGCCGGACCGGTTTGGGAGCCCCCCGAGGCCAAACTTTGCGAGGCGGGACGCGGGGGGCCGCCTGTCGCTGCTGCGCAGCTTCCCCGCGCGCTTCCCCGGAAGCCTGGGTTCTGCCAAGTCCAGGAGCAGCTGTCAGCGCGTGGGGCTGGCGAGTGTAGACGCCCCACGCTTCTAGGCGGGGGAAGTTTGCTGGTTGCCCGGCCCCAGCGCAGGGTTGGGGGTTTAGGTCAAAGCCCCGGGGAGTCTGGCTTGGCCGGTTAGCCGGTGAGAGGGTTTTGACCACATCCCAAGTGCCCAGGAAATTGAGGACGGGGTTTAAGATACCGTTTCCCGGCAGCATCTGCCCCAAACAGCTACTCACAATTCCCAGCTTGGCACCTGGCCGCTGCCCACGTCCGGAACACAGTGTCCTCCTCTGTCCCCGCCACACACTCTCGCACACGCGCACACTCAGGCGTGGAGGCGCATACACCAGCCCCCGAGCCCTTGCAGTCCCGCACAGTGGAAGCACCAGGGCCCCGGGCCCCGGGCCCCGGCACTGTGGCTCCTGGCCCTCCTGGTGCATAGGGTCCAGAGTTGTGTGCGTGGAAGCTCTACCGCTCTCCCCACTCTGTTTCTCTGGCACAAGCCTTCTCCCTCCCCTCGTGTCCCTTTGGCCACCCTCACCTGCCCCATAACTCAGCCCTCAGCCCACTCCTGGGGGTGGGAGGAGTTCCCCTGCATCCTTTGTCTGCTCTCCCAAAGCTTCCTTCCACCTAGGCTGAGTTGTTGGGGCCTCCTGATGGCTGCCCGCCCCCCTGCACTTAGCAGAGCTGAGCACCTATGTGGACGGGAGGGGGTCATTTGTGTGATCAGGGGGCCATGGAGCTTGCCATAGCAAATCTTGATTCTTGCAGCCCTGAGACCCTGGGGGCTGCCTCTGAGCCTGGCCAGGCCATTGTCAATCCCAGGGGTGTCAGAAGGGAACACTGGGGTTCCTGAGAAAGGAAGCCAGACTGACTGAAGAGGAATGAGTGAAAGCTCGGAAAGCAGCCTGATGATTGAGGCCGATGTCCGTTTCCTTCAAGGGTCTCTGTGTAGTGCATCCTGCATCCACTGGCTAGCCGCCCTCCCCACCCTGCCCCCACAGTCTTCCCTCCCTCACCCATCCACTCTCCTTTTCCATCCCCCCAGCATCCCCCCACTGAATCCTCACTTTAACAAACCCCTCTGCCCATGACCTCCCCTCCGCATCTGGGAGATTGCACTGCCACTGGGTGTGTGTTCCTGTTGCACACACGTGCGTGTTAGGCGTATGTGTGCATCGCTCAGGGGGCACGGATTGAGCCACTGACCGTGGTGAGCTGGGGGGTGTTCATGCCCCGCGCATGGGGGAGGTGTTGCTAGATACCCAGTAGGGGCCCAGGGCTTGTTTACTGAGTCTGATGCATGCGGGAAGGTTGCGTGGTCATATCTGCATGTCGCCCCCGTGAGCACGTGTGAGGGCTCTGGGCTGGCATGTGTGGCCTGGCGATGACGGGGGCTGGCGATGTGTGCAGCCCGGGTATGTGTGTGGCCAGATGAGCGTGTGTGGTGGCAGGCCCGCTGCACGTGTGTGACGGTTGTGAGCAGTGGCACAGGTGAGCATATGTAGACGAGAGGGTGATGGGTACTGGTGAGTCCGGGTGCCGCAGCCCCAGGGGGTGCTGCGTGGATCTCTCAGGACACAGAGTCCAGGTACCGCATCCCAGGGCCGTGGGGCACCTGTTGGGACCTCATGCAAGGTTGCCCAGGGCGCTGGCGGGTGGGCACCAGTGCCGCAGGGCTGCCCTGGAGCAGAGCCTGCCTCTGGCATCAGCCCTCAGGCCTGTGTGAGGGGCTGCTGAAGGGCATGGGGTCCTTCTTGTCATTTGGGGCCCCTTTACTGCTGGCCCCTGCAGGTTCTGGGCACATGTGCCCAGCAGGCTGGCCCTGCGCTGACCCTGGCTCCTCCCGCATCGCCCATTCAGCTCCTTGGCAACAGCAGCCAGTGAAAAATGGGTCTGAGGGAGGGACAGCCAGCCAGGCTGCAGGGGGCGCCGGGGGGCCAGCAGGATCGGAGCCTCCTGCTCCCCAGGCCAGGTGCCCACCCTCTGTCTAAAGCCTGTCCCTTGGCACTCACCCAGGCAGGTCCTCTCTGTGCCCCCACATGCAGAAACCACCTGTCTCACAGGCTTTTCCCATTCATACCCGCTCACACAGCTGGTACCTGCCTCCCCGCCCCTGTGGGCTGCACACACCTGCCGGCCTTCTGGTCTCAGATCTCTGAACTCCTGAGGGGAGGGGCCCACAGGGAACTGGACCTCCTGAAAGGGGGGGCTGGGGGCATCCCAGAGCCGTGGTCACCTCCTCAGCCCCTCTCCCACCTACAGGGTTGATCCGGACCCACTTTCCACCCCCCATCAGCTGGGGTCATTGGTTGCTGGGAGGGGGTCTTCATTCTTCAGGGCTAAGAGATACCCTGCTGTCACTCACCATGCCTTGGGAGGGGGGGGTCTGCTCTTTGGCAGCCCACCAGGCACCCATAGGAGAGGGCTGGTCCTCTGGCCCTCCTGCTTTTCCTGCCCTGTGCTGGGAGGAACTTCCTTTAGGAGCCTGGGGACTGGCACTGATACAGGTACCAGACCCCCAACCTAGAGGCACTGACGGACCTGGTTCCTAGGAGCAGCCAACTTTGGCCTCAGCCAGGGGCCAGGGGACTTCCCAGGTAGCGCTAGTGGTAAAGAACTCACCTGCCAGTGCAGGAGATATGAGAAACACAGGTTTGATTCCTGGGTGGGGAAGATCCCCTGGAGAAGGGCATGGCAACCCACTCCAGTATTCTTGCCTGGAGAATACCCATGGACAGAGGAGCCTGGTGGGCTACAGTCCATGGGATCACAAAGAGCTGGATGTGACTGAAGTGACTTAGCATGCATGCACAGGCCCCCTGTCTTACAACCCTTTCTCTTGTCTTGCGCTGCTCTGGGCCCCAGACCTGCAGACTGAAGCCATGAAGTCTGAGGCAGAAGCTGCCCTGAGCCAGGTATGAGGGATTTCTCCAGGCAAGGGCCCTAGTGCTGGGCTTGGCTGCCTCCTGAGAACAAGTGTACAGGCACACACACGCACACGTGCACACGCACACGCATGCATGCACACACATGCACATGCATGTGTGCACACATGCGCGCGCGCGCACACACACACACACATATTGTTTCGTGCACATGCCAGACCTGCTCTTTCCAGGCCAGCCCTCTCCTGCAGTCCATCCTCCCAGGCCCCCTCCCCCTTTCCCCCAGCCTGGGGCAGGAAACCTTCGAGTCTCTCTTGGCTCTAACCTTCTCCTTCACGCTTCATGTCTAATCTATCACCAGGTCCTCCAGCTCAGCCCTACTTGTGACTTTGCTCATGTCCCTCTCCTCCTTTGTCCCTCCCCACCCAGCCCTTCCCCCTCACCTTTCTCACCTGGGCTGGTGCCGTGGCCACCCCTCACTCCCTCCCTCCTCTGCATCCTCCACCTAGACTGATGCGGCCGGTGCCCAGGCTCGAATGCACGAGAACGCCTTCTGTGGCACCCCAGTGGCAGCAGGGAAAGTCTGAACCCCGAGCCCAGGAGCCCTTAGGGAAACACCTGCAGCACACACATCCCTGGGCAGACATGTTGGCAGGTTAGGTGTCCTTCCTGACTCTGGCCATCCACACTCCCAGACAAGCTCTGGCTTCCACCCACTGTACTTCCCATGCCTTGCAAAACGTGGTGCCCCCTCCCCCAGCCAGCCAGCCACGATCCCCATTCTATACCCCAACATCCTCAAATTCTGGTCAGGGCCAGGCCAAGCCTTCGCTGCTGCTGCCAGTCCCCACTGTGCTGTGATCATCTCAGCCTCCAGGTTCAATCCAGCCCTGCCTCCTCATACCCATGAGGGGGCCACGGCCCACTGGTAAGCTCCAAGTGGGCTCCAGGACAGAGGTTCTGACTCTTCAGCCCTGGAGTGGCCTGGGGCAGCATCTGGGGCAGGGGGGCACCTCCTCACTCGTGCCAGGGCTTCCCACAAGTATTGCCGTTGTCAATGGCGCTATGACCCTGTTCTCAGCCCCCAACATGCTCCGAGTCACAGCCAGTCAAATGCTTATTTCTCTTTTTATTTCCTCTGCTTGAGTTTGAGTTCTCTGGCTAGACAAGGGGACGGTGGGGTGGGCGCTGTGGCTGGGGAGTGGGGAGAAGTTTGCTCTGTCCCCTCGCAGCTCTCCTCATCCGCCCCGCTCCCCACATCAATCCTTGTGCCTAAACACAGACTGCCCTGCTCCAGGGAGGCCGGCAATGGCTCCTGTCCAGGGCCAGGACCAGCTAGCTGACGCCCCCACACAGATGGCAAACCAGCTCCCTGGAGCCTCTGTGTTGTGGGTCCCTCACACAGGTGCACCAGTGTCTGTGGAACAGGAACCTTGCCTGCCCCAGCCCTCCCAGGCACAGATGTTCCCAGGTGGGTGTCTTCTCTTGCGAATAATGTAATTCTGGACCCCAGACCTGCAGACTCTAGCCCCTGGAAGGTGGGGCTGAGGGGCACCCCCCTCTGATAGTACCCATCCTGACCCTGACCATCTGTCTGAGTGGCCTCTTCCTCAGGCCCCACTCCGATGCTCAGGGCTGGCGTTGACACCAAGACTGGAGGTTCATTGAGCACCAAGCAGGGCTCCCAATTCCCAGACCCAGCAGAGCCCAACCCCTGGGCCCCAACCCTCCTCACCACCCAGATGGGCACCCAGCTTCCTGCAGTCAATTCTGCTGACCCAGCTCTCCATTCCCCTTGTCTGCTCCCAAGAGAGTGGCATTGAAGGTTCCTCCTGTGATTCCGTGGTGGCTCAGATGGTAAAGAGTCTGCCTGCAATGTGGGAGACCCGAGTTCCATCCCTGGGTCAGGAAGATCCCCTGGAGAAGGAAATGGCAACCCACTCAGTATTCTTGCCTGGAAAATCCCATGGATGGAGGAGCCTGACATGCTACAGTCCATAGGTTTGCAAAGAGTCGCACACGGCTGAACGACTTTACTTTTACTTCCTTTCCTGCCTCTGGGGAGCCTGTAAGGTAGAATGGAAAAGGCAGGGCTTTGGAGGCAGACAGGACAGGCCAGGTTTCAGTCTAAGCCACCTGACCTTGGATGAGAAAAAATTTTTTCCCCAGCCTGTTCCCACCTTTGGAGAATAGGGTCACCTCTGCTCCCTGGGGTTAGAGTAACGAGTTGATGGGCGACACTGAGTGCCCAGGTGGACCCCAACATGGAGCAGGTACCTGTGTGCCTCCTTCCTCCATTTTCCCTGGCATTTGAAGGGAAGTGAGTTAGGACAGGGTGGGGTCTTAAGCTGTGTCAGGCTCCAACTTCATATATAAGGGAGAAGACCATCTCTATAAACTGTTTCACTTCTTGCTGCCCCTAGGAGAAGTCATTGCTTCTAGTTGGAAGCCTCCTACCCACCCCACCTCATCTATACTCATACCACCCCTCGCAGGGCACCTGCTTCAGACACTTGATTCAAACACCAGTCCCCCCAGGGTGCAAAGAACTTTGGAGATTCTGTGAAGATGATCATTTGGGCCCAGTTTGTCCTGGATCTGTGGTGACCAGCTCTGACACACAGAACATGGCAGCAAAGCAGGGGTGGGCACCCGAGATGCAATTCAATTCTGGTTCAGACTCTGCCATTGGATTACTGTGTCACCCTGAACAAACCACTTAACCTCTCTGGGCTGTCTTCCTCTGTATGCTAATGGGCTGGGCTGGATAACTACTGGGGGCTATGCCCAGAGAGGCTGCCTCGTGAGCCTGAGATAGACTGTACACTCAGCAGCAGGTTCCCCCAGGAACTGTTCACATCTGCCCAGCACCTGCCAAAGCCACCAACCACGCTGGCAGCAGCTGCCTGTGTTGCCTTGGAACCAGGTGGCTGTTGCAGCAGGGCCGAAGGTGAGTGTGACATAGAGGTGGGAGCTGGGAGTTCCAGTGCCCTGGCAAGGAAGCCAGGTCCTGTTTAGCTGGTTGAACACCCCCCAGTGGCAAAAACAGGCCTTCGCAGGATCCCCAGAAGGTCAGCGTGCCAGCGCCTGAGGCCTACCCACTTCCCGGGGACTGATAGAAGATGCCGCAGACAGCCTTTGACCCCCTGGGAGCCAGAACCCCAGGCATGCGTAGGAGGTGGTAGGGTGGTTGAGTTGGCAGGCTCTGGGGTCTGGGTTTGGACCAGGGCTCCAACAAGGGTGAGGCAAGGGAGGGGCCTAGGGTGCAAGATTTATGTCATGCAAGTGCAAGGCTGATCCTGAGAGCAAAGACTTCCTTACATCTGTGCTCTCGACACCCTCTGCCTCACCCTAGTCCTGGCCGTGGATGTAGCTCCTCCCTGTACTCCTTCATTTCATGTCTCTAAAATATCATGTGTGCATGCGTGCTAAGCTGCTTCAGTCGTGGTCCAACTCTGTGTGACCTCGAGGACTGCAGCCCGCCAGGCTCCTCTGTCCATGAGATTCTCCAGGCTGAGTGGGCTGCCATTTCCTCCTCCAGGGGATCTTCCCCACCCAGGGATCGAACCCGCGTCTCTTATGTCTCTTGCATTAGCAGGCGGGTTCTTCACCACTAGCGCCACCTGGGAATCAGCCAAAATATTATAAAAGGACCTAATTCACAGGGTCCTTGTGTGGATTAGGCAGATCGATGCATGTCCATCCTGGCATACAGGAGGTGCTCAAAAAATGTGAGCAATCGAGGTGACGGATATGGCAAAGGGCACTGTTCCTTCCTCTCCTCTCCTACAGAGAGTGGGGGAGCCCTCCCACTTTGTGGGAGAGGATGCAGCTAGGGGTCCAGAAAGAGGTCAAAGGCCTGGGGATGGGGGGCTGGCCTGGTGTCTTTTCTCTGCCCCCTTTGAGGGATGACAGGGGTAGGTCGGTGATCAGAAGTCCCCTGCCTCTCCCTCTCTCCAGAGGGAGACTGGTCATTGGCTGGGCCATCCCAGCCCTGTTTGAGATGGAGGAGACAGGGAGATTCATGGCCATCAGGAGAGGCCTAAGTGGCAGCTGCTCCCCAGAGTAGGCCACAAAGGGCATATTTGAGGTCCCACTTAGATGGGGGAGGGGACTCAACTCCCTGCCTGTCCACAGTGAGAGCACCAAGGGCCAGTGTCCTGATGGGTGAGTCCCCCAGATTCAGGCCCCTCCCCACGCCAAGAGGTCAGAGCTGTGTCCCTCTGGAAGGCTCGGGGTCACCTTGAGCTCCAGGCGAATGCCTGGCTGAGGTCTGGGGAGGGGCAGTCATTCTAGACTGATCCTTGGAGAGGGAGCTCTGGCCCCTGTAACCCACCCCTACCGTAGACCTCTCCAGCCAGGATGGCAGATGTGACTCTCCGTGCCCCACCCCAGCAGATCCAGCCCAGAGCCTGCAGGGAGATACACCCCGATTTAGACCCTACCCCCTCCTTACTGGAGCACAGACCAGATGGAGTTGAGGGGCTGTTGGTTTTTCCCATATCCGCATCTTTCCAGCCCTTCTCTCCCCTTCCCCCACCAAAATAAAAAAGGGGGATGACGGGCACTGTCAGGTAGGAATGATTCCGTATCGTCCCAGCGTGACCGGAGCCTTCCCCTCTTCCCAAACAACCCCCATCACGTTGTCCGGGATAGCTCGGCGGGCGGGGGTCCGGGACTAGCGGCAAGCCTCCGGCGGGGCGGGCGAGCGGCGGGGCACGTGAGCGGCGGGGGGCGGCAGGTGCCGGAGCCAATGGGAACCCGAGCCCAGGGATTAGCAATTAGCCGCGGCGCCGGCCGC
>NW_011494810.1:3114990-3124063 GCF_000754665.1 Bison bison bison | reverse complement strand
CAAGGCGGCCTCTGCGGCTCCTCGGTTCCCGCGCTCGCCCGGCTGTAGCTCTCACCCCCGCCGCCTGCCCCCGGATCCCCGGAGACGTGGCCGGGCGGTGGGCCCCTCTGGCGGTCTGGTGCGGGTAGCGCTTCCAGAGCCCCCTCGGCTGACCTCGCGGCGGAGAGGAGGAGATTGCTGGAGCACCTCCCGTAGGCGTGCGCCGCTGGGGTTCGTCTCATTTTCCAGATGTGGGAGGGCACGGCTTCCCGAGGTCCCGCGTTGCCTTACTAGACAGGCCTGGGGTTTCAGGATGGGGTTGGGATACCTCCTCCTTCTGCTAAGAGGATTTGAAGCCTGGGGCGGGAATAGGAGGAGGCTTCGGTACCTGAAACTGTCACATCTATGGTCATAATTACCTTGGTGATGGTGGGAACCGTGTCCAGTGTTGGACTCTACCGGCATCTTGTGATCAGAACCGCAGGACAACCCAGGAGGTAGGTGAGGTTAGTCCCATTTGTTAGATGAGAACATTGAGCCTTAGAGAAATGGCAGAGCTGGGACTTTGTTACTGCTTGGCCGCACCTCCCCCACCCACACCAGCAGGGAACAGAACAGAGTCCCATATGTCCATTTACTGTCAGGGCCTTGTCTGGTGTCCCATGGACTTAAAAGCCCACTGGAGAGTCACAGGACCTTGCTTCTTTGCAAGATCTTGGGCTAATCTGAAGTCTGCGTGTGTGCCAAGTCTCTTCAGTCCTGTCTGACTTTTTGTGATCCTATAAACTGTAGCCAGCCAGGCTCCTCTGTCCATGGTATTCTCCAGGCCAAGAATACTTAAGTGGATAGCCACGCCCTCCTCCAGGGGATCTTCCCAGCCCAAGGATCGAACCTGCGTCTCTTAGGTCTCCTGCATTGGCAGGCAGGTTCTTTACCACTTGCTCCACCTGGGAAGCCCTAATCCCCTGTCTCCCAGAGCCCATTTTCCCCCTACATCCTGCCTCTTCATACCACCCTGCCACCAGGGTACAGGCTCTTTCTAAACCTGGGCTGGGATGTCCAGGCCACAGGATTTTAATTATAAAAATCCCTGGGGGTCAGCTTTCCAACTTAGCTGGGGCCACACACACACAGGGTGGCTGGGACTATTCAAAACAACTTTCTTACATAAGATGGAATCTTTTGTGGGAAGCTCCCCCAGATAGTTCTTGACTTTTTCTTCTGGGGCCACAGTGGGTGGATTCTCCCTTTTCATTTACTTAATACAAGGCCCCATCTGCCCTTTCTCAGGTCAGGCACCTCCTTTCCACTCAGCTGTTCCTCATGTAGCAGGTTCCAAGTCCCCTTCTCTATCCCCAACGTCTTTGTTAGCTTCTCTGGATATCAGTCCCAGGAGGGCATCGCACTGTGACACAATGCCCTGGCACAGACTGTCATAGGATACTAAGTGTGTCTGTTGCAAATATTGAAAAATCCAACCCAAATGGCTTAAGAAAAAAAGGGAGCAGGGAAGGATTTTTTTGCCACGTGTAACTGAAAGGCCAGGGGTAGCTCTGGCTTCAGGCATGGTTGGATCCAGGGAAAATGTGTGACCAGGATTCACCCCTCATCTCTGCTCTGGCAGGAGAGGGAAGTGTTGCTGCCACTCTCCAAAAACCTTTCCTCTCACAGTCCCAAGGTAGCTGCCAGGAATTACCAGAGCTACATCCTTGCAGGCCTAATCCAGGAAAAAATAGAGAATCTCTCTTCCCTTAGCCATCCAACAAACGTCCTTGTCTCTCATGTTCCAACTCAAATGCTCTCAGAATGAGCCAGTCCCCACAGCCAGTGGTTATGGTCGTGCAGGTTAGCTTGGGCCCAAGCCACCTATGTCGCTGTCCTCTTACCAAGGCTGTTTGCCACCACTCGCAGCTTCTTGTCCAGGGAGAAGGGATGGGCACACAATCCTCAGATATGCTATCAGTGCCTTTTATCCAAGTATTTAATAGAAATCCTGACTAGCTCAAAGGGCACAGCCTGAGGCTCAAAGGTAAAGACCCAACTGTGGAGCAACATTAGTCATTTAATCGGCTGTGTTAGAAAACAATGCTGGCCATTCCAAAGATTTTGCGTTCCCTTTAATGTGTGGCTCAAATGGTAAAGCATCTGCTGCAATGCAGGAGACCCAGGTTTGATTCCTGGGTCGGGAAGATCCCCTGGAGAAGGAAATGGCAATCTGCTCCAACACTCTTGCCTGGAAAATCCCATGGACAGAGGAGCCTGATAGGCTACAGTCCATGGGGTCGCAAAGAGTCAGACATGACTGAGCGACGTCACTTTCACTTAATGTGTTATTACCTGGTTTGTGCATCTACATTTGCTGATCTTGAGATATTTTATCAGGTACCTGGCTGAAGTCCGGGCACACTGTCTCCAGTCTGAGCCTAACCTATCAGAGTAGTAACTCTATGATAAGGGAAGCTGGTCTGGTGTGACAGGTCTTTGGGGGTCCCAGCTTGTTTCTCAGTGTCCTTGGTCATGTGAAGCTGGCTCAGATGCACTACCAGAACCGTGCCTGGGGTCTGCATCGGGTTCACCAGGATGGGGCCGTTGCAGTGGACAATTGTTGTTGGGTTTGTATCTGTCCAGCTTCCATTCCTAGCCCCATCAGGACCCTCTGACCTCTCCCTTGGTACACACATGGTCAATATTCAACAGGCCCCTTCATCTTGAAAGCAGGGCCCAGGTAAGGCAGGTTGGTAATTTCCCTATCCTGGTTCCTTTCCTGCTTCAGAGCCTTCTTTTTTAAGCCTCTTTCCCCTTCTCTCAGCAACCTAGTTTTTCACTAGAACTTCCCCCTTTTTGCTTAAATTTGTAAGAAGCAATTTCTGTTGCTTGCAGTCAAAGAACATAACTGACGGATCCACCAAATACAGCTTTCTTGTTTCTTCGGCCACAGTCAACTCATCTGCCCCATGACTGCCCCAGGCCTGTGCCTGGACCTGGGGTGTGGTTTATTAGGACCTAGAGACCTGAGCTCCTTCACAGCAGTCACTAAGCCTGTCCTGATCTCACCTCTTGCCTTCAGTGCTTTCTTACTAGTGTTTATCCTGCCTCTCCACTTCAGTGTCCTCAGATGGGGTGGAGAGGCAGGCCTTCCAGCACCTCCCAACCAGTCAGAAGGCCCACCCTTTCTTGGGCCTCCTCCTCCAAGCCCCTCCTGCCCCAAGTTGTGTTGGCACTTCCCACAAACCTCTGAGGGACCTGAGCTTAGGCTTCCCAGCTTGGTTCTCCATTCCATGCCTCTCATCAGTGGCACTGTCCTTAGTTGGTGGCCAGCTTTCCATGTTGGGCATGTTTGGTTAGAATATACCACTTTCTGAGAGTGCTTTCCTTCAGATCTTTTGGGATAACACAGCCAGAGGCCCATCTTTGAGACCCACCCAGTCCTCTCAAGACCCCATGCTTTTAAGACTCCTGGCTCCACTGAGGGGGCTTGTCTTTGGGGTGAGTTGCCTGAAGCCTGGCACCCATAGGCTAGGATGCCCTTCGGAGGGTGGTCAGCCTCCCCTCCCCAGCAGTAATGTGCCGATGAATGTTTAACAGTTGGCTCTCCGGGAAAGTGCAGGACAGAGCTGCCAATTTCTATGGTGTAAATACTCCCACGATGGCCTATTTCAAGCTACCAATGTGATGTTGACCAGCTTGCAAAATTCCAGAAATTTTAACAACAGGCTCTCCTAAGCCAGGATGAGCTGGCTTCAGCACAGTGCTTTCCCCTGGTCACCCCAGCCCTCTGAAGAAGTGGTGACAAAAAGAGAGTGACAGTGGCTCTTTGGGCCCCTCCCTGCTGGATCCATTGACCTCCCCAGCTCTTCAGTGGACTGTGGGATGGGATGTCAGGCACTAGACGGTTAAGAGTCAGGGCTCTGAAACAGAATCCTAAACTGGGTGACCTTAGATAGGTGATTTCAGCTCTCTGTGCCTCGATTTTCTCATCTAGAAACTCTGGATAATGAAAGGCTTCTACTTCGTAAGGTTGTGAGGATTAAATGAGTTATTCTGTTTGAAACACTTAGCCCAATGCCAGACCCAGGCTAAATGCTCTATAAATGGGAGCTGCTGCCGATGCTCTGTGGACAGCGATGGGGATACTCACTCTTGGCCCCCTCTGTGACACCCACTTAAGTGGTGGGGGGAGCAGGTTCTTGGTTGACAACAGTGACAGGGAGCATCAGGGCAGGACCCTGCAGATCTAGAATCTTGGAAAGGTGCTCATTGAGGGGTGATGGGCATTCATGAGGGGGCCTGAGAAGGAAGGTTGATGTAGTGAGAGATGTCTCATCCAGAGGGCTTGACCAGGTATGACTCCTGAACAGCCTGGAAGCCAGGGTGGGTTCCCAGGACATTCAGAGCAGAGAGGTGGTGGGGGTTACAGCAACATTCAAGAGCCCAGCCAGGCCAGGCAAGGACAACCCATCTGCTGACCTGCAGACTAGATTGTGGCTTCAGGGCTGGCCCTGGCCACACCACTTCCTCTGTTCCCAACTGTGGGTGTCCCAAGGCCAGAGGAGGAGAGGGACTCTGCCTGAGACCTTAGTGTTGGTAGCGCTGGCCAGACAGGGAAGGGAGGGGAAAGAGCACACAGGCGTTCCCTGGTGACAGCGTGTGTACAGGGGAGCCAGGAGGCGCAGCCTGGCTGAAGCAGACGGTGCCTGTGGGGGACCAGTGAGCGACAGGGCCGGCTACATCGTTGAGCTGGGGAGTGACAGGCAGTGAGCAGTGTTTAAGGAAGATTAATCTGGCAGCACATGGAGGATGGATGAGAGCAGAGAGAGGCTGGAGGCAAGGAGACCAGCCAGGAGGCTGCAGCGGTCATCCAGGCAAGAAATGACGAGGCCTCCCTTCTCAGGGATCAGGCAGTGGGGATGGAGTCAGAGAGATGGATGTGGGAGACATTTGAAGGGAGGAGCCTCTGGATGTTGCATGTAGGGGGTGAGGGATGGGAATGAGGCAAACATGATTCAGAGCTTTCAAGCCTGGGAAAGTGATGTCAGAAGCAGAACCAGGACGGGGAGCCTCAACAGGGGAGAAGCTGCAAGAGGCTTTACAGAGCTATGAGCTTCACCCTGCCAGGCCCTGCCTAGAGCGTGGACATCACTCAGGGACTTTGGCCACAAGTAACAGAAACTGGTTCTAGTCAGGTGAAGCAAAGAAAGTGTAACCGGGGTGGTCAGGGCTGGCAGATCCAATGGATAACCGAGGGACAGACAAAATCATGTCCTGGGAGAGAGGTCTTCAAAAGGTCAGGGCAATGATGGGGCGGTCCTGTGTAATTCAAGGCACTGAAGGCAGGAGGGGAAAGTGGATTTGCTTTGTTCTGTATAGCCTTAGAGGGTAGGGTCAAGACCCGCAGGTCAGACATGAGAGGCTGAGAAAGACCTTCCTAATGAGCAGTGACAACTGTGGCCTTGGCAGGCAGGGGGCTCCCCATTGGTGGGGCTATTGAAACAGACTCTGTTGGAACTGTCAGGGAGACTGTGGAATGGTTGCAGGTGGCCCTGGTGAGGTCCCATGGTAAAGGGGAAAGGGTGGACTTTGGAACTGACTTGGCCTCCACCCTCAGCCCCACTCTTACTGGTTGGCCTTGAGAAGCGCCTTACCTTTGGGAACTGGGCTCTCTGGAGGGATGACCTCACCTCGTGGAATTTTGTTGTTTCTTTGGTGCTCATTGTTTTGACTATTCAACACACGTCACTGGCATAGCACTCTTCTCTAGGTGACCTCCAACACCTTGGAGGGGTCCTGGTGGGACTGTCAATCAGGGGGGCCCACCCTCCTCCTAGAAAACACCTGACCAGGCTGGCAAATCCTAGTGGAGATCTTAGGCACGGTGATTGGTCCATAGCGGCCCTGGGACCTGGCCTAAGCCAATCAGGATCCTTCCCGTGGTTTTTCCCACCTGGCAGTGGAGGAGCCCTCCTTTTTCCCTCTGGGATCAGCAGCTGTGAAGATGCAGACAGAGATGTTGGACCAGTGGCAGCCATTTCCCCCTTATAGGGAGAGAGCCTGGCTGCAGAGGGAACTATGGCCAACACAGAGAGACAGGCAGGAGAGGGAGCTGTCTGGTGGCCCCAGAGACTCAGGAGCCCACACCTTTTCCCTCAGTCCTGTAAGCTCCCCACCTCAGCCTTCCCAGCACTTGAGCCAAAAGCTTCCTGCTTTAGGCTTATGCCAGCTTGGCTGGATTTCAATGCCCTGTACCTGAAAGGGACCCTAGCACCAGGTCTCGGGAGGAAGATATGACAATGGGGACAAAGTACCCACCCAAAGATGGCTGGGTGGCAGTGTGCAGGGCATGGCAACCTCACATGGCAGACAGAACATTCTAGACAATAGTAAGTTCATATACAAGTCCAGATTTGGGGATCCCCTTGAAAAGTTGGATCTGGGCACTGAGCCCATTTTCCTGGGTGGGCAGGGGCTGGGACCTGGCTACCTCCTTGACTGGTGTACACCCCTGTCTTATGCAGCCCCACTTGCAGGCACCCTGAGACTGCATTCTCACCCCAGCACAACACCAAGAAGATGTGCGGAAGCCTTCCTCCTCTCCCTTCCGACTCTAGAGCCTGTTTTGGGGGCTTAGATTTCACCTGTTCAATAGAGGTGGCAGCAGCTAGTCAGGTGGAAGAGGCTAAAAGCTTATGGAAAACCTGGGATGGGCGCTTTGAGGGGCATGGATGGCAGAAAGTGGAGATGCAAGGCCCATTCAGAAGGAGCTGGTCACTATGAGCTTGAGTCCTGTTGTAAGGGGTGATTGGGGAATGGCTGCAGCTGAGATGGAAATGGAGGATTGGCAGAGTGATTCTGAGAAAGCCGAAGGAGGCCACTAAGAGAGCCCAGGAGTCCAGGGAGGAGTTTTGAGGACAGGGTGGCAGCCGCGAGGAGGGCTGCAGGGAAAGCCCCTGTAGACGAGGCCTGGAAGGCGTGCATGCGCATGCTCATGAGCAAGTGGCACCAGAAATTGGTGCCTGAGTTCCTGTGCCCAGAAGCATGAACCAGCCTTAGAGAAAGGGACAAGTCTGGTGGGCAGGGAATAATGGCCACTTGGAATCTGAAGAGCTTCAAGAGAAGGACATTAGAAGCCAGAAAGGGATCCTTGAGGGCTTCAGTGCAGGAGCCTGGGCACAGGGAGCAGGGGCTGGCTGGATGGTTGAGATTGCTCAATGCTTGCAAGGTTCTTGCACACAGCTTTCTGCAGGCAGCCTCAGAGGGGAAGTGACTGCCTGAGTCACACGCAGCCACCGCAGGCCAGGTCCCAGCGCCAGCCCCTCTGAGCACAGATCTGTGCCAGGGGTTGGGCAGAAGGCTGAGGGCCCCAGGGAGCTTTTGAGGAAAGCTGAGAGGATGGACTGGGGACAGGGCTGAGTGAAGATGCGAACACATCAGTCCTTAAGGAAGCAGTGATGTGGACCTATTGTGGACCTACAGATACCGACTGAGCAAGGCGAGTTCCATCACCACGCTCATAAAAAGTAGACAGACTCAGATAATGCGGAATGCTTTCCAGGATTCGGAAGGCAGGCAGAGAGGGCCATGTGACCCATGACCCTGGGTGAGCTAGATGCAGGTGTGTTGGCTGGCATATTAGCCTGGATGGTCAGGCCTCTCCAAGGAGGTGATCTGTGAGCTGAGACCCTAATGACAAGAAAGAGCCAGCCATGTGGGCAGCGCCCCAAAGCTGGGAAGAGCATGATTTGTGGAGGTGCACTGTGGTCCAGGCACAGGGAAGTGTGGAGCTGGGTGGAGAGGAAGTGGGACTTGTCTCTGTGCTCATTTATGCCATGTGCCCCCTCAGCTTCCCAAAAGGTGCAGTCAGAGGAACTGAGTGATTAAAGTCCCTCTGAAGGCAGATCAAGAGAGCCCAGGCCTGGGCTGATTGCACATCACCCTGGACTGGGAGTCAGGAGACCTGAGTCCCAGGCTGCTCTTAGTTCAGAGGGCCCACCCTCTGCCTCATTTGAGAAATAGGGAGGATGACCTGGGCCTGGGCTGCATTGGTGCTAGACCCAAGGCCTTAGAATAGAGAGCAGGAGCCGGGTGAGGGTCGGGAGGACGGAGGATGTGGGGAGAAAGTAGGACAGGTCCCTTCACAGCGCCTTGCTGTCTCAAGGCCTGCAGTCCCCACTGCCACCCAGTATCAGATATGACTCTCTAAAATGAGCTAGGGAAGTCCAATGCGGTCGAGAATCACACCCTTCTTGAGTACTTTATTATATAGAGAATCGAGGTAAAATTCATATAACGTAAAATTAGGCATTTTAAAGTGCACAATTTAGTACGTTCACAATGTTATGCAGCCGTCACTTCTATCTAATTCCAAAACATTTGTGTCAGCCCCAGGGGAGACCCCATTAGCTGTCACTCCCCGTTCCCCCCCCCCCAGCCCCTAGCAAACCCCAGCTTGCTTTCTGTCACTACAGATTAGTCTATTCTGGGTATTTCATGAGAATGGAATCATGAAATACGTGTAAATGAAATACGTGTGTCCTTTACTATCTGGCTTCTCTGACTTAGCATGATTTTGAGGTTCATGCAGGTTGTAGCATGTATTAGTGCTTCATTTCTTTTTATGACTAATTAATGTTCCATTGTATGGAGAGATGGCATTTCGTTTATCCATTATCATTGGCTGATGGACATTTGGGTTGTTTCCAGTGTTGGGGCTCTTGTGAATAATGCTGCTCTGAACATTTGTGTGCAAGTATTTGTTTAAACACCCGCTTTTAGTTCTCTTGGGTATATACCCAGGAGTGGAATTTGCTGGGTCATATGGTAATTCTAGGTCTAATTTCTTGAGGAATCACCAGACTGTTTTCTCAGCAACTGCACCATTTTGTGTTTCTACCAGCAGTGCATGAGGGTTCCAGTTTTCCACATACTTATGCTTATTTTTGAAATCATTAAATTCTTGCAAAAATTGTTTTTCTCCTCTCCTGGTGCCCAGCTTTGCCAGTAGCCTGAATTCATGTTTATGTTCATCAGGCTGCCTCCAGGCCAGCCAACCCTGCCTGGTGTGGGTTACATGGCCCAGGACTGGCCTCAAAGGGCAAGG
>NW_011494810.1:3113846-3114890 GCF_000754665.1 Bison bison bison | reverse complement strand
TGGGACGGCGGGGGGGGGGGCACTTGGCCCTGCAGCGGGTCAGGCGGGCTGCCGGGGAAGGGCCAGGCCTCTCCCTGCCCTCCCGTGCTCCATCTCCCCCCACCCCTCCCTTCTTCCTCTACACACGCCCCCAGTGGGGAGCTGCCCTTGCCGCCCCGTGCTCCGTTTTGTGTGTGTGTCTCGTCACGGGGATAAATGTAGCTACAAACAATGCGGCGGGCTGGGTGCTAATTTGTCAGACGCAGTGCGTGGCTGTGATTCCGAATACATTAACATTTTCACATGAAATCATTTCAATTTTTAGTGATTAAGAAGTATTTGTTTTAAAGCATTAGAGTGTTGACTGCAGGCCTAGGGGGCTGTTGTGGGGGGAGGGTGGGGGAGCCCCCAGGTGTGACGTCATTCATAGATACAAGCAGAGATCACACCAGTCATGTCCCACACCCACCCACACCCACCTTGGGTTTCCTGGGTATGAGGCTGGTGGTGGCAAGGAAGGGGCAAGTCTCAGGACCTAACTTCAAGTAGCAGCCTGCCACCGGCTTAGCTTTTTGCGGCACTTATCCGCGTTGGAGGACCCTCTTTATTGGCTTGTGTACTTCTTTTCTACTTCCACCCTTATGTTAGGACATAAGATTCTCCAGGGACTGTGGCCCGCCTGCTGCTCACTGTGTCCCGTGAGCCTGGAGTGATGCTGGCACTAAGTAGAAGGTCAGTATGTGTCAGATGGACAGACAGACAGGCAGGAGAGAGGACAGATGGGTGGACAAATGAAGGGCTGGGTAAATGGGTGGGTGGACGGATGGAAGGATGGGAAGGTGGAGGATAGAGAGTTCAGGGGGCACAAAAGACCCCTCACTGTACTGTGCATCCTGTTACCCTTGAGTCAAGCTCTCTATGGGACTTGAAAGACACCAGCCCTCTCAGGCAAGTCACCTCTGCTGTGCCGGGCTTCCAGGCAACTGGGAGGTACAAGTTCATCAGCACTAGGGCTGGTACCCATGAGCCTCTGACCCCCGACTTCCTCATCATCCCCACTCTTGA
>NW_011494810.1:3113466-3113630 GCF_000754665.1 Bison bison bison | reverse complement strand
GATGCTTTCCTTCCCTCCCAGGGGCTTCCAAGCAGGGTGGCATTCTCCAGAGCAACTCCCGGGGCAGCTGGGTCTGGGCATGAACACTGGCCTGTGTGTGTGACAGGACATGCTCAGAGCCTGGCCAAGTGGAAATCAGACTCCTGCAGGCTTCACTCCGGGGG